>NW_010145947.1:16456-25246 GCF_000699245.1 Pterocles gutturalis | reverse complement strand
TATATATAACCCCCCTTCCCCCACACCAGCATTGTATTACCCACTGTAAACATATATTTGACTTTGAAGAACTTGCCAAAGGGCTAAGAGTCTGTCAAGCCATCAGTGAAGAACTGCATCTAAAATTTCCTCCCAATAAAGGAGAGACATGGAATGAAAAGTAAGCAAATGAGACATAAAATGTGTGGGAAGAAAAGAGTTTAAAAATACAAAAGAGAAACAGATTATTAAAAAAGAAAGGGAGTAGCTTTTTACTGCCACACACCAAATCCAATCTACCATTCTGCAGAGAAACAGATCCACCATGTTTCTATTATTTTCACAGAAAGAATTTTTTCCTTTTTTCCTTTCTTTGTGATTTTGCTCTCCTTCCTCTGTTTATACCTTTCCAACTTGTTCTTTCCCCAACTTAATGTGTTTGGAATGACTTAAGAAATCAAATGGCATCAAAATAAAACTGCAATAAGAGATCTGCTTAGTGATACCTCAAGACTTCAGATTTTGGCAGTGATAAAAATGAATTCTGACACTACTCAGCTAGTCCTAGACTGAAGGAAACAGGTTTACAGAAATAACTCTTTTCAAGGAAATGGCCTACCATCTTCAAAATTTCTTGACTACTTTGAAAAGCTTAATCCAAACATTTTTGGCTAGAAATAAGAAGAAAAGAGAAAGTGTTAATGATTGACTTTTTAGGGAAGGTGGATGAGGGGCAGCCTATTAAATAAAGAGATTAGGTTTTCCAAGAAAAAAACTTATAACCTAAAAAAAAAAAAAAATCAACCAAACCCAAAACATGCATAAAAGGCATCTTTCCAGCCACTCTGCCCCGAGCCTGTAGCGTTGCAGGAGGTTGTTGTGACCAAAGTGCAGACCCCGGCACTTGGCTTTATTGAACCTCATACAACTGGCCTCAGCCCATCGGTCCAGCCTGTCCAGATCCCTCTGCAAAGCCTCCCTACCCTTGAGGAGATCAACACACCCGCTCAATTTGGTATCATCAGCAAACGTACTGAGGGAGCACTCAATCCCTGAGGGAGCACTGAGGGAAAAGAGGGAAATGTACAGGAAGTGGAAGCAGGGTTGTGTGTCCTGGGAGGAATACAGGGCTGTTGTCCATGTGTGCAGAGATAGGATTAGGAAAGCCAAGGTGCAGATGGAGCTGAACTTAGTGAGGGATGTGAAAGATAACAAGAAGGGGTTCTACAGGTACTTAGGCAGGAGGAGACAGGTCAAGGAGAGTGTTCCCTCTCTGATGAACGGTAATGGGGAGCTGGCTACCTTTAATGAGTGCTTTGCCTCAGTCTTCACCGGCAGTCAGGCTTCTCGTATCTGCCAGGACCCTGAGCCTCTAGGTGAGGGTGTGGGGAGTGGTTTCTGTCCCACTGTAACGGTGGAACAAGTCCGAGTCCTCCTCATGAAATTGAACATGTATAAATCCATGGGACTGGATGATATCCATCCTAGGGTTCTGAAAGAGATGGCTGATGTGGTTGCTGAGCCGCTCTCCATCATATTTGAAAAATCCTGGCTGTCTGGGGAGGTCCCCGGAGACTGGAAAAAGGGAAATATTACTCCCATTTTTAAGAAAGGGAGAAAAGAAGACCTGGGGAAAAGAAAAGCCCAATGGGAACACGCCCTTGTTCCTCAGCTGCTCCAGTCCACAGTCCAGCATCTTAGTTCAAATCCTCCTTTCACAGGACGTGAGGCTTTGCGCAAACCCAAGCCTTCTGTCAAAGCCATCACTGTCACTGTCACTTAACAAGGCTGTTATGTCTCACTGAAATTCTGTACTGTGCTAATGGCGATCATTAACAGGACTGAAGATAGCCCTCATATGTCCTGACCCCTGGCAGTACTGCCAGACTTTTCTTCTCACTACTTTATTGCTGTTCTGCTGAACACACATGGCTGCTGTTAAAATCCCAGCCAGCTGCTAACAACTGTTGAGTTTTTCCCAGTTCATTAGGAGGCCACAAATAGTTTTAAATCATGAAGCTAATTAAGCAGAAATAAGACTGCCAAATGGTCTAAGCCTCAAACAAAATACACATCTAGAAATTGCTGACCTGGTAAAAGACTGCAGGGAAGAGTTCAGCACCGTCTGCAGACTCTGCCTCAGTTCATCAGCTTCCCCATCACACGTATTGAAGTATTATCTTTGTGAATCACTATGTTGGTGCTCCTCAGTCCTGGCCAGAAACAATGGGTTTGGACATCAAAGCTTGCTGTTAGAGTGGGCCAGCCACAAGTCGTGCTCCTGGTTAGCCCATCAGAATAACAGCCTGAGTCTGTTGTGAACAGCATTTCCATTGAACAGCATTGCACAAAGCCTCCCCCCACTCCTGGTAGAATGGATGTCCCGAGACAGGTTCTCTGATCACCCTCGTAAGAGCAAGGTGCAGACCCATCTGCACCTGTATCAGCAGGTACACAAGGCAACCTTGATGCTTCGCACTACGTAGCAAAAAAATTTTAATCTTGGAGATATGGACAAGGTGTGTAATAGGTTTCTAAGTCTAAGGGCTTCTTCTCAAGCATGATACAAACCCCAGTTCTTCAACACTGTAGGCTCCACAGTGCAAAGAGCCACACAGAGAGATCATCCAACAGAGCTGGGAGCCAGCTTGGATGCCTTGGGGCTGATTTTAGCACAGTGGAAGCAGCTTGCCTGTGGCTATTCCCAAGTGGCCCGTGGCTCTGGGTGAGTGCTGTGTTCCCTGTGTGTGATGTACACATCCCCTGCCAGCAACCCCCCCAACCAGAGATGCGAACAGTGATGTGCTTACACAACAACATGCTGTACTACAAGGATTTCTCCTAGGCATCTAATATGGGTGCATTTGATCTCTGTGATTTTTTTTCTTTTTTTTTCTTTTTTTTTTTTTTCTTCTCTAAGTTCTTTGCCCCGTTACAGACATATCTTGGGGCCAAGTTTGGGAGAATGTTTTCCAATAGGAAAGAAAACTGTATTTTTCCCACTATTTCTGTGAGAAGCCAATACAGCTCATTTTTTTTCACAGGTGATAAAATTCAACTGACATGATTCATACCTGCTAAAAACAGACCAAAAAATATTTCATATTAATAATAAGTTGTATTTTATATTAAAAATGAATTTAGGAAAAAAATCTGTTATTGTTTCATTAATTTTAGACTTCAAAGCACTTAATCACACCATGCTGGAAAGTAAAACATTTTTAAAGGAACAACAGCCTGTAGGAAGCCAAACAGAAATAAGAGTTCTCAAATTGACCAAAGACATTTCTTATATTTTTTTTCTGGTCCTTACAGATGGTATGTAAAAACCAAAAATAATTGTAAGAAAAATATGGAAAGTGTAATGCTTGGGGATTTTAATTTCTCAGCTGCACTAGATTTAGAACACAAAATATTCTATTAAAAATTTTAAATAAAGTATTTAAAATCGCATGAGAAAATAAATACTATACCATCAGTATTTCTAAGAGAGGCAAGAGACTGTAGACTGTAAAATACAACAAGCAGCATCTCACTAAAGTCAATGAGAGTCGAACAAAGAAACATCATTAGGAAACAGATGCTGGGATTCTCCTGCTTCCCCAGAGTCCCAAATGTGTTTCTGATTTTGCTTCTCCTTTAACCACTGCTTTGCACACACAGAGTGTGCTGTTGAGCTGTATGCAAGATGAGATTCCAGAGTGATCGGTAAACAGGATTTGCTTTTTAGAAGCTGGTAAATAAAGACCCTTCAAAAACTGACTCAGAAACAATGAGAAAGATTAACTGTGCCATGCACATTACAACAACCTGAATCTGAGACAGTGAGGGCTAGAGCAGAAAATCTGGGTCCCTTATGAGGCTGAATGCAAATTGCTCTCCTACAGAAACACATTAGAAGATCCATTTATCAAAACCTTTCGACAAAATACAGTCTCAATTTGATTAAACAAGCAAACAAACTGCTCCACTAGCCAGAAACCAAGACCAGGAACCAGTTTTTCCTAGACCTTTCCTAGACCTGGAACCACTGATTATCCTGAACTTCAGTATCATTCAAGGGTGGAAGTGGAAGCTTAGAGTAATGGGAGAGAGAAACTTCCAGCTTTCTCTGGGGATCAGCAAAACCTGATTTTGATTAAGGAGAGTCTTGAGATTTTCTAATTCAAGGTTGCATCTTTTTTGAAAAAGTGAAGACATTTGAAATTTATAAACATGTTTGGCTACCAGCTAGACATAACCAAAATGACAGTAATCATGTGAAGAGCAGGAAACTCTAAGAGATTTTTCTGCCTTACGAGAACACAGCCTTTCCTGCCCAACCCTCGGCTGCTGCTAGAGGTGTAGAGGACACCAGGTCCATTGTGACAGGACATGGTGCGCAAGCCTCCACACAATTATCTCTTGCCTACCTATAGACCTGCCCTCAGGACTCCTCTTCAGATAGTGCTGATTTACCACAGAATTCTCAGTTCTCTCCAAACCAAACAACTCATATCTTTGTCCAGCACTGCTCCAGCCCTACTGAACAGCTCTTTCAGTGAAATGCTAAGTAAATAAAATAAATAAATACAGATCCCTGGAGTTCTAATGAGAGCCCCCTCCTCCTCATTATCTCCCCTTCCCACATCAGGACCAAGCCCTGACCGTAGGAGATCGGCATGGAGACAGCTGATCTTTGCTTTGTTTGTATGGGTGGGATGAAAAGGGACAAACTCAGCTTTTATTTTTTGTTTCTCTCACTAGAATGCTTGTGACAGGAGTCACAGTGCTCTGAAGTCCGACTTTGCTAGCAGAAAGTTTCAAAAGCAAAATAGAGACACCTCTTTCACAGAGACACATCCATCTCATGCGGTGCATAGAGGCTGGATAGGTATGACGCAAAGATCTTAGTGACAACCATTTGGAACAGCACAAGTAATTCCTACAGTCTTCATCCACTCACAAGCACTTTGACAGTCGGAGGCTGATAAAATCTTCATGCTGTCAAGCCTTATTTCCCTCTGGTATATTGCACATAGATCTAGAGTAGGGTTACAGTGCCAGTGTATTGCTTTTACCAACCTAATTCTCTCCCATGGATTTCCATCCTCCTCCTTTTTCACCAAGGCAAAACTAATGACTCTTAAGATTGCCAGTCCTCATTCATTTGAAATAAGGTTTATTTATCCTGGCTTCACTTTTATGGTCTACTTTTCATAACTCCATAGTACTCCCAAAGAGAGGAGGTTTACAGTGGATTTTAATGGAGATTTTAGAGGTTCTGCAGACTCAGAAAGGAAGATCATATCCACATACAAAAGGCAATCTGAGCTGCTGGGTGCTAGAGGGGACATCTCTTTTGTGTGTTTGCCAGAGAATGCAACTGAGACAAAAAACAGCCAGATTCCCAAAGATTTATCAAAGCAATGTGTCTTAGCTAGCTGAAGCCTGCTGGTCACTTTTCCAGCAAAGAAAATTCAAAAAAAAGTACTGTTGCATTCACTGGTTGATTATATATTAATATGTATATATCTTTGCCTGGCAAGTTCCCCTCTAGTTGAAGAAACTTATGCCAGAAATCTATTTGTATAACTCTCATCCCATTTCTCTCCCAGTAAAATGTTAACCCTCAAAGGAACTCCTTTTTTTTTGTTTTGTTTTGTTTTGATTCGTTGCATCAGTTTTCTCTGTGATTAGCAAAATAATCCACTTGAATATCTGTTGGAGGCCAGGAACAAAAGCCTACAGAGGAGTTAAAAAGATAAAATTATCTTGATAAGACACTGGAATCAGAGATTAGAAAGAGGAAAAATAAATTACAATAGGGTGAAAGAGATATGCATGAGAATAACTGGACAATTTGATGTAAGTCTTTAAAGATTGCACACAAATACAAGAAACATGAACAACAACCCAGGAAAACATAATAATTCTGTACACAATCAAAGCTGTGACTGTGGGACTTCATGGGGTAAATAGCTGGACTGAGGTATGATTATAGAGGAAAATAAAAAAGGCAAAGGTAGTGTATTGTATCTAAAAAAAAGAAGGAGGAAGGAAGCAAATCAGGAGAGAAAGAAACTTGGACAAAAGGTTGGAAAGAGATGAAAGGCTGATTTTCTGAATAAGCTTAAATAGGTAGATGACCAAGTACAATGCTTTGAGGTGGATCTCCTTCTTAGAATAACACAGGGAGACTAAGCAGCTGGCAGAAGCATCCCAAAATAAAAATCTGAGGGTAATGGTGAGCAGATACCTTCCAGATAACAGTACCTTAAGGCTTATAATACCAATGAAGTTTTTAGGAAACGCTAGGCAAAACCATTCTATGATTCTATGATTTTATACTTAAATCAGAAGGCAAAGGAAGCTACTGTGGAACAGCTGTTCCAGATCTGCTTCTAACTTACAGGAAAGGTTGAAAATCTAAAGTTTTAAAGTAACTGGGTGAAAGTATCCAGAAACAGTAGAGCTCTTTTTCAAAGAAAGGGAGAAAAACAAGCGTGACAGAATAAGATTTCATTTCAGCTTCCTATGCAGAAGCTGTTGCTTAAGCCAGTGTTGATAAATAGCCCTGAAATTTTAATCCATTGGCTATTTCTACTTCTCCTATATACTAGCTGTTTTTTGAAACTGGAATGGGAACTGAGTTTCCATACACACACGCTTCCTCTTATGGTAGCTGCACTCTAGTCAGAAAACAGAAATTCCCATCTATTTAAAATCTACCAGCACTGCAACGTTCACTCCAAAAGTATGACCTAACAGTTGTACGGTGGCCTTTCTCCTAGAGTCACAACTCACACACGCTGTTAACAGATCCTAGTGCTCGTCTTGGAGTTGCCAATGTCCTTTTCCTCCTAAGCCCATCTCAGCTGCGCTCTATCCAGGCTCACCGGGTCACCCTGACCTGGAGTTCACTTCTCTGACAACTCCCCCTGCTGCCATTCATTCTCTGTTTCTTCTCCCTTTGGCAGGTTCAAGTGCTTTTTCTATCCTTTCAAAATCTTTTAGCTGCCCTCAGAGGCGCAGTGGGATTCATTGCAAGTTCATCAGCTATGAGGACTTGGTTCCTGAGCTGACAGTTTTATACGGCCTCAGAAGTTTAAGCTGCTATGAGAATCTGCTGACTAGTTCACATCTCAGCATTTTCCTCCCAAGAGTCAGAAAATTTTGTGTTCAAAGACTGATAAGAAAAGGGCATAATTTCTCCATCCCAGAACTGGATCAGTGGTAATCCTATGGGATTTAGGTGTGCCAGGACCATTTCCATTTCTGCAGGAGAAAGAGGCAGCATCCAACGTACTGACCTAAATCATAACTTCCCGGGTACCACAGGGAAATATAGTGTAACAGTTCCATTTGCTGTAAGGAACGGAGCCCCAGGGACACACTGTAGAGAGTAATAAAAAGTAAATGGACTAAAGAGGGAAAAACAAACATTAAAATCAAGCAGGCAAAACACACTCTCAGTCCACCAGTTTTTCCAGCTTTTGTTTGCTGTTTCATGGAAACCTCATCCAGAGCAGAAAGCTACCAAAAACACCAGCACTACCCCTTCCCCAAACCTTCAAATCCCAATCCAAAAATGTGTGTCCAAAGAATTACATATACCCATATCAAAAATTCTGAGAAAAGAGCCCACTTCCGCTTTTTTTAAAACAAAACAAAACAAAACAAAAACCCTTGCATTTTGCCTACACAAAAGAGATGTACTTTAAAAACAATCCAGATAAAAATCCACAAAGTGTTCCTGTGTCTTTCTGGCAAATATGGTCACCTCTCGGTCTGGGGGCCCTTTTACAGATCGAAAAGAATCTCATCAGAAATAGTATAAAAAAAAGTAAGGAGAGGAAATTTGGAAACCCTTGTTTTCTGCAGCAATAAGAGAGAGCATAGCAGGCCAAGCTCTCTTCCGTGCTGCAGTGCACTCCATTTCCAGGAACTTGGTGCAGGTCAGACATGGCCCCAGATCAAAATTCCCCACACACTTATGCTAGTGACATCAATTTACAACCACTTCCATTACATAACTCACAAAATGAAAAGTAAGGTAATGAAGGATTGAGACGACAGTTTCAAGTTTTATCTTGAAGTAATTTGGCAGTCCTATGGAAGGTATTATGAAGCTGAAATCACTCTTATTTGTTCTTGATGTCTTTGTTTAATTCTTTGGAATGTTTAACATGAAAATCTGTTACACTTTTGGAGCAAGAAACAGCCACCACACCTAATTTAAGGCCCATGTGTTCCCACAAATAGCAGGTAAATACATATTGTTTCTATTGCACATTAAAAAAGTGAAAAATAGATGATGTTTTTTTCTCCCCATACATTCCCAAGTTATTGAAAGAACAATTCACATAGAAACAGATGCAGCATCTAAAAAAGCACCTGTATCAGAAATTACTCATGTGAACAAAGCAACGCAACCCCAAAAAACCTTCCCCAAATCTTTTACTCCTCAGCTGGCTTCAGTTCATAATTTACGTACTTAAATTTTAAAAAAAATATATAAATTAATAGGTCAAACTGAGAGGGAGATTGAGGAAAAGGAATGTGACAGGTGAGAGGGAGATTGAGGAAGAGGAATGTGACAGCCAATAAATAGGCTTATGGGCTCTAAAAAGTTCCCATCGACAGCTGTCTGAGAGTACTGAGCTAGAAATTATCACTCTAGAAAGTACAAAGAACACCATAGGAAAGCAACGAACAAACTGCTGAGGCCAAGATTGAAAGCAGTTGCAGACGATACACATTAAGCCTGGCTCGAGATACAAAGGGTCCTTACCCTGGTGCCAAAACCACATGAATCTAGTGACATGCTCA
>NW_010145947.1:3918-16434 GCF_000699245.1 Pterocles gutturalis | reverse complement strand
AGGAATGCCTCCTAGCAAGGAACTTCTGCCAAGTTCTCCATTCATACTGGTGACAGAAATTGTTATCAGCATCAAAATTGCACTTGCAACCATTTTTTGTGCTTAGATTTGTTTAAAGACAAGGCCTCCTGTAGGTGAATACAGGAACTATATACTTACAGTAGTTGCAGAATTTTTTCACTATCTATAGACATGTAAAAGCAAGTAACATACTCTTAAAAGCTAAACACTCCAGGAAACTTTCATTTCTTTGGTGGACCTGTAATGAGTACTGACACAGACATCAGTGATAGAGCGAACTTTGCAAAGCTGAAAACTATGTGACAAATTATCCACCATCATGCATCTCCCCTAGCCAGCGAAAATGAAGTGACAGACTGTAACAGGATGAACTGCCAAGATGACCAACATATTTCCCTCAGTGTACCTCTGCACAAGTATATTTGTCTGTGTAATGTGACAAATTTCATGTTGCAGTAACAATTTAACAATGATAACAAGAACTTACAATATTAGCCCCAGTAAAATCAGCTCTCAGTAAAAAGGGGAGAGATGCTTGTTGTGTAAGCAACTTCTAACTCATCACCACGAACTTAGATTGAAATAATCAGATCTGGCAATGACTTTTATTTACCTGGGGAAAAGCAACAGCTCCCTTGCCTGTAGGAAATCTGCTAAAGGCCAAGACAGAACCCAGAAATCGGTGCCTGCAGCTTACGCTGAGATCTGCCAGCACAGTGTAGTAAGTTTCCAGTAACTGCACACTGCCATAGAAGAATCTCAGGGGACAGAGCAAGTTACTCATGTAATTCACACCTGGAATGCGTCTCTCTGCCTAAAAACATCTCAGGATAGTATGCCACTGGATATCCCCTTCATCCTCAGGGAGGACTTATTGCCACAGATTCTAGGGAAGGTAGTTTAGATATGTACTACTGCAGCTGAGCTCAGAATCACCAGAATCACTTCCTGGGCTGTAACTAGCTTGGAAAGCAAGTAGCAAGGAAAAATATACCCCCAGACCCACAAAACACTGAAATGAGCAAGAGGGAAATTAAAAGTTGGAATAACAATTGGATAGCTGCAAGGTGGTTGCAAGAGATCTCCTCCTCTTCCTATTTCACAGCTCTCTCAGTTTTCCATTTCTCATTAAGGAACACCTTAAGCTGCTTTTGTTGTCACTGAGCAGCAGTTTACAGCAAGGCATATTTAGCTGACCTCAGTTCACTTCCACAGAGCCCTAAACTAGAGAGGCTCAGCAACTGCACACAACCCTAAGAGCCATCTTATCAATGAAAGTGGGAACTTCTCCAGAGCAGCAAAGACAGCTGAAGGCAAGAACAGTTATCTCAGGTTACGCCATTCAAAACTGCTCAGGGCCCTCAGATGGCATCCTTGTTGTACAGTAACTTTAAAACTGTCTCCCTCTCTCCGACTGATGGGAACCAATATGATCTATGATACGGTAAGCTGAACCCAGCCTAACAGTCAGCAGCAGGACAATGTGTCTGCTCAAAATAAATATTTCTTCAGCAACGAACCAGATGTGTGGCTAGCTGGGCCTAGGCAGGGTTTTCCCCTCCCAAAAATATACTACAATTAAAGCCTTGTAAATTTCCTTTTTTGGCTTCTTCCTAGCCATTGATCTTACCTTTGTGCCTCTCCCCACTCAAGCAGCCACTGCTTAGGTAATGCAACAATCTTAAAACAGAAATCTGTGAGTTTCAGGCTTTATTACAGATTAAAACTCACTCTAAGTCAGTTCAGTCCCATGCAGGGATAAAACAGATTAAGGAAAAGAACTTGCCAATATCTAAGCAGGGATGGAAGGACAGACTGCACCATTACAAATCAGAACTTATTCTTTCAAAGTGGAGCAGATAGCACAGTTTCAGGCAAGTACCATCCTCCCCTTGATTTCTGTTTTGACTAATTACTGAAAAGATTTTGCATATATAAATATGCATTCTTATTGCACCTATCTCAGCAGCCCTTGCTCTCTTTCTCCTGCATGTGTTTCTTTCAGGATCACTGACCATTATCTGAAATACAGCAGAGGCACAGCTTTCACAGGTGTGTTTCTAAAAATGGAAAGGAACAGAAAAGATGCAATTAACAAACTAAACAAAGAGCTAAAAGAACAATTAAAAGCATATTCAATAATGACATTGTGCCATTTTGTGTGGTCCTCAGAGCAGAGACATTCTTAAGTAAGTCATAGCAACTTTTCTACATTGAGGATGGTTGAATCTTACATCAACAACATCCTAAAATGCGGTGATGCGCTAAGGAGCAGTAAACAAGACTGGGAAGTTCTTTTTGAAACATTACTTTTTTTTGCTTTCAGTATTACTTTTTTCTGAAGTTCCCCGTGGACATGATCCCTCTTCCAACAAACAAAAGCATACCCCTGGATTTCCTTCTCCAATATTCTGACCCTTATTAACGTTCTCCAATGCATATGAATCAAACACGTCTTCAGCTTCAAAGCTCTTCACAAAACTTTCTTGGCCTCATTTCTTGTTCATTCTTCATGTTGGTAATATTTTCAGCTTCGATGTCCATTTATTCTGGCTTCATCCTACATACAAAGAACACTCTTCCCAAACCCAGTCCGCCATGTAATGCTGCATCTCTTAAATGATATATTCCCTCAAGGAAATAAAACCAAGAACAGTCAAATCAATCAAATGGTCCCTCAGTCCCATCCTCTTGGAATCCAGCCTCTTAGAGGGTAAACATTCAAGTCAGAAACCATCTAGTACACACCACTCCCGTTGTGTTGCATTGTGTTTAACGCTTCAGCTCTTCATAGGACATTGGCTGCAATATGAATATTAAAGCATGAACCTCAGCTTCCTGAGTTCAGAAACACGAAGCTGAAATGGGATGGTATGTTACCACATATGTCCCAGAAGCCACAGTGCAGGACTGAAAAAGGGAGTGCTTAGTAGCCCCAAAGGCCAACACTGATTTTATTTAGATAGACAACATTTCTCTTTTTGGGACGTGATAGGCCTTTGAATGACAACTCCGATCAGTTGTAATATGGCAGGAGATCTTCTCTATCAGGCACTTATGACAGCAAGAAAAATTAGTCAGGAAACTAAAAGGTGTAAGCACAGAGACTTTGAATTTGGCTAGAAAGGCAGCAGCCCTAATCAGATCAGCAGCAAGCTAGAGAGAGATCTTTCTAACACTGTTGCTAACACCCACTGGCTAGCATGACAGAGAAGCTGATGTGGTGACACTCAGACCAGCTCTCCGATATCCGCTGTTCAACTGGCTAGGACTGCGACGTAAGCCAGCCATGGTCTGACAGGTGGCTGGCTGCCAAATTGAGCACCCACATGAGCATGCCCACATTACTCTTGGAACCACCTCTGGTGAGAAACAGCACAACACCTTCCACATGATATGAGGCGTACCCAGGTCTCACCCTGTGATGTGAGCAGAACATGACTTTGGTACACACCAGATGACCACGACTACAGGCACACCGTGAAGGGCACCCATCTTGCAATAAAGCCACAGAAAGCTGCAGTCTTGAAGATGAGACAATGGTGGGTTTTGGGGCAAGAGAAATACAGAGACATACAGCACTGTCCACTGTAGAGGTGGCTTAGCAACACATCAGGGAGCATCTGAAACACTGGGGAAAAAGGAGGAGATTACAGCACACAGGCATTTTGCAGTGTGGGAGCATGCAAGGAGTGACTGCTGTGACTAGTGGACATAACACTTTTGCACAGGAGTACAGGTCTTGCTGCCTAAGTAATCAGAGACAAAAGGCTGTACAGAAGGCAGGTGCAACAGCAGGAAGCTGCAGTTAAACAGAGGGATCTGCTGTGGAATTACAAAGCCTGCCCCAGCAGAGGAGTCTCCATGCTGAGGCTCACCAGTGGGGATGTCCAGCTGGCTCTACCTAACCAAGTAGGGCCACTTCCACTTCCTATCCAGGGAAGTGGAAGCCATGCAGACACGGATCCCTTCACCTCTTTTCTGAGTATATAGCAAAGGAGCTCAGCGAAGTGGGGTCTGAAAGGCACTCTCATCCTGTTAAATAACTCCTGCTGGTAACTGATTACATTGTACACCTTATGCAATATTGCTGGGGTCACTGCATAACAAACTGTACTTTACCATCAAAATTCTGGTACTTACTAGGATGTGAAAGATGGCAAGAAAGAATCCTCACCAGAACCCTACTGCATGATGAGAACATACATTTATCTTCCTAGCTCCTCTACAGACTGTAATGACTCAAACTCTATCTGCAAAGATACACACTGTCACAAGTTGGTAGAAAATGATGAAGCAAAGGGCAAGTTCTCTGCAGTTGCCCTGAGCAGAAGAGCACAAATCTGGCTGCAGTGTCAATTATGGATCCTTTTTTTCCCTAGATATGAATAGAGTGTTCATGGAATCAGCCCCAGAGAAACAATGCTCTCAATATAGATGAAAGAGAACATTAATTAAAATTTTAGCATACAATGCATGAAATTTAAAAATGAAAAAAAAAAAAAAGGGTGGAAGAGATTAATGTATTAGAGGGACCCTGAATGTGCAAAATTTGTGATTTTAAGGTGAGAGGAAAAAACATTGAAGAAAATAGGTTTCTAAATTTAAACAAAAATGTTTATTTGAAGAATACTAGCAGGTAGCTAAGGGAAAAGAAGTCTTCCTAAATTCAGACTCCAAGTTCTTCAGTTTTAAACTACTGGTTTAAAACTGAAGAATGTTTTAGGACATCTGCAGACAAAGACCTCCGTAAGAACACAAGTCCAGTACCAGAGGAACAGGATCATCTTTTTTTTTTTTTTTTTTTTTTAAATTATCCCTGATACAAAGTTATATCAGTCTACACAGGGTAACTGGGTAAGGTAACAATGTTAGCAGCAGATAAATTGACATTTGTTCTTCTACTTGATAACAAATATATTTATTACCTGGTTTGTGACCCACTTCCTGACATCTGTCCAAGGAGAGTTTTGCCTCATTTCTTGTTTCTTCATCCTCTTACCTCCAGCACTTTCCAGTCATCCCATTTCCTACTAGCAAAACTAAAACTAAACTGGGCATATGCTCTCTACAATTATTCTTCACATTTGCTAAGCTGCCACTCATATAGCTCTTACTCTTAAAACTATCCTGTAATATTTCTTCGGTTACCTTACACTAGACAATGCACTTCAGCTTCCTAAAAGTTATTCTGGAACGTCAGGTTTATATTCAATTCTCTGGCCACTGCATCAGCACAAGGCAGAGCAGTCTGGGAATTAAACCAAATGGTGCCAGCTGCACATGTCCTCACTTGAGTATTTATCAAGTAAAGACACTTCACATTACACAACAACTAAATGTGTTTGTAAATACAGTGCTCCCTCCACTTGTGCTCAGACAAAGGAGTCTTCAGATGTAGCTTCAGTTCCTGCAACATGTTTGTAAGGCCTCTCCAGAGCATGGTTGTTTGTACTTCACTGCTCACATAAACCAGAAAAATCACTTCATTCCTTCAGTGAAAGCAAAGCTCACTCTGTAAACCGGAAGTCCATCCCTCAATAGTTTTGGATAAAAATAAAAACCAAATTGTCACCAAAGACTGTTAAGAGGCAAATACAAAAATCCCCCAAAACTGGAACAATTATATGATGATCTTAAAGGTCTTTTCCAACCTAACTGATCCCATGATTCTATGAAAGATCATTAGGATAGTAATCTCATTTTGCAAATACAGAGGGTGGAGGGTTTTTTTGCCAAAGAAAAATGTTTTTGAGAATCCAGACAGCAGCGTCTGTCTGAACTCAGGATAATTCCTAGTCTCATTGCAGCTATAACAGCTGTACCAGTCCTGTGTTACCCCTGAGTTTTAGAGAAGAGCAGCACTGAAACTGTCAAAGAAACTGTTTTAGTCAAAAGCTGCTGGGCTCCCAATGAACATTTCTCATTGAAAGAGTCCACATACACATCTTTCAGTGTTTCCAGTGGAAAAACTGCAAAAATTCTGTTACTTGTTTTGGCTTCTTATTTATCTCTTTCTCAAGCCAGTTAGACATTACAGCTAAGTTAATCTTTCCATGTACAGTAATAACAGTAGATCAGTACTTCAGCTGCTTATCACCATCTGCTGTGAAAAGGCTAATGAATCACAGCTTCAGGACTTGCGTGTCTAGGAAGAGTTAACATATCCAGCAATAGATCCTGTCTTTGGCTAGCTTCCTATCTTTCCCTCCCCATCAGATCTCTCAACTTCATTTGTATTGCTGAGCAGCTGAATTGGGATACCTAGATCCCTTCTCCAGTTCATGCTGTTGAGCAGTCCTGGAGCAGGAGTTCCCTCAAGTGACAAATGCAGAGGAAAGTCTAAATAGCAGGCTTTTGAACAGATCAGCCCTTCTAGGGACTGGGAAGAAATCTCTGTCCTGACATTTCTGCACAAGAGTGCCGCCCGCCCAACAGCTGTGAGCAGCCCATATTGAGGACAGAAGTGGAATTGTTCCAGAAACAGGATTTCATAATTATAGTGTCAGCAAGCAAGAAAATCATATTGAGCTATATCAGCAATTCCTACATCAAATAAAAAAGTGCATAGTTCCTGACACATGCACCATTGTTAAGCAGAAAAACAATATTATCCCTTCCAATCTCAAGCTCTACAGAGGGTAAGCAGTAGTCACCTCGGCCACCACACAAATCGAAAAGGGAACTCTACCTGCTTTCCCATTCCATGCCTCTCCAGAGTATGCACAATAATTATTTTTTTGAGCACTCACACATCTGTCCTTTTTTGCTACCAAAACCACAGGTGGGTTTAGAGAAAAGTGAGAGAAATCCCAACCTCCTCTCTTCATTTCCAGCCAGAATCTTCAAGAACTTTTGCTACCTACACTAAACTAGCATTGCTTCTTTGAAATCCACATAGAAAACTAGAGGAAAAACAATCTCTCTTCCCTTCCCCTTCTTCTTCTTTACACTCACATAGCCACACAGGTGTCCCTCCATAAACCCTCCCTAACATATAAAATGGAAAGAGAAGGGATTCTGTGATGTCTTATTTAATTGTGCTTTGAGAGAATACGGTATCACAAAAGTTCAGGTCTGAACTGGACCACAAGGACAAGAGACCCACATGAACAGCAGATAAACCAAGGAGCTGTTTTCTTACATAGTGATGTTACTTGGACAGTTTGTGGCAGAGTGAGAGACCATATCAAATGCAAGGGGAAAGAAAAAAGATAAAAAGCTCCAGAAGAATAGAGCTGATGGTCTGGTGGGACTGGCTGAAGGTTTAGGTAATTTAAGAGGTGCAGACTGAAGATGTAATATGGCAAGGAATCATAAAAAGCTTTCCAATTCAGCCTGTACTTAATTGTTTTAAAATTCTTAGTGGGCTAGAGCAGACTGTGACTAAACTGTTTAAGCAGGATCTCAATTTGCATAGGAGAAGCTGACAATGTCAAACCAATGACTTTGTACAGCTAAGACTGTAGAGAACTGTAGAACTGTAGTATATTGCAAGGGAAAAACTAGGCTTCACAAGTCTAGGAGACATTAGTGGGAAAAGCAACTTTCAGACGTATAGTGGCTCTAGACTGCTAGATCTAAACATTTGGAGAACTTACCTTAGTCATGCAAACATCCCAGGTAAACAAGCTGTTTACTGCAATGGATGTGGGAAAAGCATGTGGTGTTTCCAACAACGCCCACATCCATCCTCAATTAAGGATTTCCACATAACAGAAGCACCATGTTTAGAACAGCGTATTAAGTAGGACATCAGTTGGGAAAATATTAAGAAGCTTGGCAGGTTTTCTTACAAGTGAAAAGCAGAACAAAAATTGAAAGAGATGAAGAGCAGAACTTTCCTCAGGCCTCAATTACTTTAGGAGAATGAAAGGTTCAATCTCCCTTTTTTGTCCCATTTCTTCATTCCTCTCCTTTTTGACACCTGTCTTAGCCACCTGGCATCACCTGAGATAATTTGAAAATAAGCCTGGAATGCACATGGGAGATCATCTATTTCACTTGATTTCTATTCTATAGATATATAATATTCTATAGACTATACATACACTGTTTTCAGAAAAGTGTGGACTCCAAGAGGCTGAACTATTCCAGCATATTCACTGAAGGCTGGAGTTTTTAATGTAATCAGGGGCATTAACTACCAAAAAGCCAGGTGCTGCTTATAGTTTACTGACCAACTTCTTCAGCATAGCATTGCAAGGATTCCTAAGTGGTTGCTTTTCAAAGCACTGTTGACCATATTCAGGTTTTCAGTGAATTTTTTAAAAAAGGAATTAAATTCTTGGAGGAACTAATAATCTAAGTAGTTGTCTAGGCAACCTAAATGAATTGAGTTGTGGGCCAGTTAACACAATCAACACCTTCCTTTTAGCACTAAAAGTGGCACTTCTTTTTTGCCTCTTGGGCAATAAAGCCATACAAAGACTAGGCTGACAGATCAGAGTGTGCACAGTTTGGCATCGAGCATCCTGAGCAGATAAGACTTTACAAGCATCATGCGATAGCCTGGGTAACAGTGCCAGGGCCGCAGTGATGTAAGGAAACTTGGAAACAGAATATGGTACCCTAAATATGCCATGGAGATAAATGACCAGGCAATTTTAAAAATCTATGTATAAATTAGATTATTTAGGAAGTTTAAAAAAAAAAAAGGTGGAGGGATAGGTTTTTGAGATTTTTCCCCTCTCCTTTCTACTCCAGTCCTCCAACCCATGATTGCTGTCCATTCACCCACTCCTACCAAGTCCAGGAATGTAAAAGTGTGATAAAACAGTAGACCTGCTAACAGACTCTGCTTTGTGTTAGCATGGTTACTTTGCTTCTCTGTATTTGACAAGTCAATTTTTGACCCATTTTGTTTCTACTGAGCAGAGACATTCTGTGCTCATTTTCATGTCACTTTTCAGAGTGTGGAACTAATCACTTCTACCTTTATCTGCTTGGCAACCTCATCTGTATATGTTGCATTATTACATTACAATGCAATATGATTGTTAGCTATATTTCTTTTAAATAGGACTACATGTGTGATGATTCTCATGCAAGTAGCATGACGACAGTAAAGTAATTCATAGATGCTCCTCCCCCTGCTTTATTTACACACCTATGGACTTTGCCTCAAATCCTCTACAGGTTCACAGTTTAGACTAGAATTTTAATAGCATGCTGACCTATTGTTATCTAAAATACACACAACTTAAAAGTTGCACTGAAAAAGACAATTAAATTGAGACTTCCCGTTTCCCTTCTCCTGTTCCCTTGCAATGGAGGATCCTAAAAAACTATTTCTTCTCCCTGTGTGTGACCTATTGTGCCTTCCCCTGTTCATTCTCATGCAGTTCATGTACTCAGAAAGATCAGATCCCCAGAGAGAGGGAAGCTCCAGGTACATTTCTTCAGCATTACCCCATTTCAACATATGCAATAGAAAACATCAGACTGCTCCCCTTACAGGGCAGACCTCCCAACTAAAGCATTCTGGATGTAGTGATATACATATAGTGACATACATACCAATGGCCACATGTAGCTCTCAGTAAAACAGGAAAGCATAAGTTTTCTTTCTTTCTGAATGCTCAGAGAAAGTATGTTAAAAAAAAAAACCAAACAAGCAAACCTGCTTGCTGGAAATCCACCTTTGTATAATGGATTTCTAACATACCAGAAATGGGTCAAGAGACCCAGCATGCCTTGCAGGTACTAGTGTGTTCTAAAAAGAGAAAAAAAATTCCTCTTGTTTTTATGATGGGACGTCAGTATCCCTCAGTGCCAGTCCTTCCTTAATTTTCTTCTTTTCACAGGATAAATTCTTGGTAAACAAATAAATGAGCATCTCTGTAGAATCTGCTGCTCTCCCAGATCTAGGCTTAAAGAAAATACAAGTGATACAGAGTTCTGCATTATACAGTATCAAATGCTCCTTCAGTCTGGCTAAAGCTGGGATTTTTTTTTTCTTAGACCATATGACTGGTAGAACCATAACTCTACCAGTGTTGAAAAGATGAGGGCTGTGTAATATTCATCCTGTGATGAGACAACGGTTGTTCCATAAAAATAAAAGTGCCAACACTGTGATGGATCTGCAGCTGAGAGCATATCCTCTGTGTACATTTTAGCTCTGGTTCCCCGTGCATATCTTTGGAAATATTCAATATCCCCCTCACCTCTTCCCCTCCCCCTCTCACTTTCTGCAGTTTTTGATTAGGTATGTGCTCTGCACTTGCAATCTGATATCTAAATCCCATCCCCCAGTGCAGCTACACTACTATTCTACTGAAACTATGTTGCCCAGCTACACATTGCTCCCTCTTCTGTAAGAAAGATGTTGTATTTGCATTAAAACCTCTCCCTACAACGCCACATCAGTTCTTTCAGGCCAGCTACTGCTCGATCTTTCATCCAGCCAGGGAACTATCAGGCCCTCAAGTAGAAGCTGGCTAGATCAAGGCTCTTGAAAGGTCACCATAAATCAGTGATCAGCCAGAACTATCCCATTAGCTAGAGCAACAGGAGAGAGTTGTGTTTGAGCTTTTTGCAACAGGAAGAAATTATACTGCAGCGGCATGCTATCAAGGTAGCTTGCTCTTCATATCACCCAGTACACTCCTCAGTTCTTTAGAGGAAAACAGAGAACGAAGATCCACATTGTCAGATTCTGAATCATCAACATATATTATGAGGAGGGACTCTTATCAGGGAGTGTAGCGACGGGGCAAGGGGTAATGGATTTAAGCTGAAAGAAGGTAGATTTAGATTCAATACTAGGAGGAAGTTTTTTACTGTGAGGGTGGTGAGGCACTGGAACAGGTTGCCCAGAGAAGCTGTGGATGCCCCATCCCTGGAGGTGTTCAAGGCCAGGCTGGACGAGGCTTTGAGCAACCTGGTCTAGTCGGAGGTGTCTCTGCACATGGCAGAGGGGTTGGAACTCAATGACCTTGAAGGTCGCTTCCCACCCTAACCATTCTATGATTCTATGATCCTTGGTACTGTCAGAGTTTCCACAAAAGGAAACCAAGAAAGGAACAATTGAATAACCTCCACAAGGTCACTAACATCCAGCAAAGAGTGAACCCAGAGATAAGAATGAGATCTTTAAAAGATATCTCCCCGATGGGGGGAAGAGAGACAAAAAGTCATTGATGAAACGTGACCTTACTGAATGGGGCTGCCAAGCCCGAAATCCTTGTGCAAAATGAAAACCTAAACTCTACCAAACATATCTGGACCACTACCTAACAAAATCAGGAAATGGAGATTCTTCTGATATACAAGATGCATTTAACAGTTTCACTCTGCAACTGTTAACGTTACTCTTCTGGTAGAAGCATTAACAATACCTCTCCCATCTGAGCCATATTCATTATTTTTCCACTATTGTGACTGTTTCAGTTCTTGAAAACTTATTCACATCTTTCTCAGAGCTAGTGGCATTTTTTTAGTTGCTACACAACAACAGAATGCAATATTTATCATGACTTTTTGCCTACATCTATGAAATAAGCCCTAAGCATATGAAAGCAGTGCATAAGCCACTCTGGCTCATGATGACGACCCATTTTGTTTTCACAACACGTCTCCTACTTCATCTGTGAAAGCTTTCATTTTTATTCACAGTATCACATAACCCAGCTGCTACTTTGTCTCAGAAATGGCAGGTTTTTGACATTTTCTTTCCAGTGTACTGTTTCTGCTCCTTCAGTCATTTAAGTGAACCAGCTAGTCTGTCAAAATATTTTGCCTCCTGCTGCACTCTGAACACCTCTATTAGTGGAACACAATTGGGGTTGAATCTACAAGAGTGTAATAATAAAAAATATATTCCCAATAGTTACATCTGCAAGAAATGTCCATAAACTCATTTTGCCATATAACACAACCAAAACACCTATGCACAAATGTAAAATGTGCTTAGTGTTCCAACAGCTTCTCTTCCCATCCTCCATTTTCCATTGGTCATAAAGAGGTGCAGCCCCCCCTGAACTGTGCGGGGGTGGGGGGGGAGCATGTGAGTGGAGGTGCAAGTGCATGTGTGTGTGCGCAAAGACAAGTCTTCACTGTCCAAAGCCTGTGGATAGTTGGAGCATCGTGGGAACTTCATAGAATCATAGAATGGTTTGGGTTGGAAAGGACCTTAAATATCACCAAGTTCCAACCCCCCTGCCATGGGCAGGGACACCCTCCACTAGACCAGGTTGCTCAAAGCCTCATCCAGCCTGGCCTTGAACACCTCCAGGGATGGGGCATCCACAACTTCCCTGGGCAAACTGTTCCAGTGTCTCTCCACCCTCACAGTGAAAAATTTCTTCCTAATGTCTAGTCTAAATCTGCCCTCTTTCAGCTTATACCCATTACCCCTTGTCCTATCTCTACACTCCCTGATAAATAGTGCCTCCCCATCTCTCCTGTAAGCCGCCTTCAGGCATTTGAAGGCTGCTATTAAGTCTCCTTGAAGACTTCTTTTCTCCAGGCTGAACAACCCCAATTCTTTCA
>NW_010145947.1:0-3816 GCF_000699245.1 Pterocles gutturalis | reverse complement strand
TATCACTTCTATGTTTTGTCCTTGTTAATAAAGTTGGTTCAGGTGTATGGCATTTGACCTCGTTTGGTCTTAATCTCGCTCCTGGGATCACATAGAAACCTCCCCCCATCTATTATTTGCTCGTCCCTCCTTGCCCCGGTTAACAGGAGACTGGTTTCATTCTCCTTTAGGACAGGGAAATCTTGAACCAATATCTCATCTCTTCTGCAGGCTCTGTAGCCACAGCCCAGAGGCCCAGCCTTTGAGTGACTGTCCTGCTTGAATGTCTCACTTTCTGCCAGAGCCCACAGGGTCTTAACAGGCCCAGGGAACCTCAATGAGGAACCCCACCCACCCCTTGACATGGGCCTGGGGTCTCCAGCTCAGGTCAGTCCCTATGTCAGACCCTCACTGTGAACAGCTTGTCTCCAGCCCAGCATTGAGCCTTTTCTTCTAGATGGACCTTGGACACACACTGCTGGAGGGTCCAACTCCAGCCCTTCCTCCAGGCCCATCTCCTGCTGCTCCCAGCTAGACTCTGGACCTGGCTCAGCCCCAGCTGTGTCTGGGTTGTTGCTGGAGCCTGTCACCTTCCCTGAGCTCTGCCCACCTGGCTTGGACTCCAGGGGATGGCACCTCAACAGCAAGGGAACGACATGTGATGGGGTCACCCTGGCTCCCGGCTCAGCCCGCCTCATAGAGCAGCCCTGCTGGTATGAGAAAGACGGTGTGGGGGAAAAAGCAGCAGCAGAGATCATAAGGATGAAGACGGTTTGACAAAATAGCATCCCAGCCTCCAGTGGGTTCTCCCTCCTGGGGCTAGCACACTTGACAGCTCCTTTCAGCCAAGTATCTGTTAGCTCCTGCGTAGTCCAAGAAAACTTGCAAACTGAGATCCAGCTATAACTCAGAGGTTAATGAATTCTCTAGCACTTGCTGCTGCCAAAACTCAGGGCTTCTTGCCCTCTGCAGTGTTATTTTTTCCTCTAACACTAGATCACACTGGAATGGAGTGTGCTGCTTACAGTAACCACAGGACTGCTCATGCTGTAAATTAAATATCCTTTTCTGTAGCTCTGCATCTCCTGCTCTTTGTGCCACAAATCCCTCCAGCTGTGTTGTTGATATACCAAGCACTTGGCAAATAATTTGCCTAGAAACATACTTCTACCATGACCGTTACGTCCATAGCTAACTTACTGTCACAGCTTGTGTCTGTAATCCGTCTATGCTTTTTGAAGCTAGCACAGGATTGTCAAATGGCTAACTTTCTCTCCTGCTCATCTCTGCAAGAAAACAGCAAGGCACTTTTTAAAAACTTTTATCCTCTCACTCTTTTGTTCCAGCTCTCTGGCAACTACTTGGTCCATAAGGCCTGGCATCTAGAGTAATAACCCCTAGATACCTTGCCATTGTCACAAGATACATAGATGAGGTGTCTTGTACTCTTGCCTTGTCCTTGCACAACACATAAGACCCATGGTCCCAGTGGCTGCCTCCTTTCTATTCTAATTTTTGAAAGCAGGGCTGTGGCAAATCCTTCTCTCTCAAGCAGCAAAATGACTCGTAAGAGGCAACAAAACTGAGGGTTGATCACTTTCTCACACTGAAGATTTCTCTCTTCTGGTGCTGCATCTTTGTTGCTCTCTTTATTTAGTTTTTGGATTGTAGTCTGCACTTCTAATACCATAAAAAGATTAACTAAATCAGTCATAACAGACTTGCTAGCCAGAGCAGCAGCAGCAGCAACACTGTACTTGACCTTTATTTCAACAGGAAAGAAGTTTGGTCACAAAAATATTTTGTTTTTTTCTCCAGAACACTGAAACACAATGCTGAGCAAAACTAAATCACTTTTTCTGTAATTTCATCTGTTTTATTAAACAAAGAAGTAGTGTACAATCTTTCTAACTGCTCACTTTGAGAGCACCAGCCACAGAAAGCACACAGCACCTCTCACCTTTGTACAGAACAACCTGCTGTCAGTAGGCAATCTAACTCAAGATATGAAAAAAGTATGCTTATAGCCCTACCACATACCCTTTAGTTAATCTCCACAGACTCAGAGTTGGAGCAGGCTAAGTATTCACAAACACAATCAAAGGAGAACATTTTCCCATAAAGAAAACCTGCCTATCAAATCATGCCAAGGAAATATCCTAGAAACAATCTGCCCTCTGACCATTGCTAGCTAAACCTAGCTCATATTTTATTTCTGGTCACACGGCATCATGACAAGAGGTATGGTATGAATATGGAAAAGGTGTCCTGAGATCTCCATCATCCAGAATGGTTTTCATGACATGAAAATGACAGTGCTCATTAGCACCTCCTCCCCACACTGCACCATCTCTCTGTCATCTAAAACCCAGTCAGATTCTAACCCAAAGAAATGACAACCAGTCCTCTAAGGATATGGTCTGCACAGTGGCCTTGACAAAAAAAACACGAGACATGGTGAAAATAAACTATTAGTTATCAGAGATTACTCCTTCCCTCATTAGGCTGGTGGACCGCTTACTAATGGGTATTACCTTCCATTTCAGTACAAATCACAAGAGCAAGGAATGGAGCCCCACAGGGGAAAGGGGAGCCTGGGCACCTGACATCACCATGGTAATGCAGGCATACCACTTGCACCTCCTTAGCAGACGTGGTGCTCCATGTCTCAACAGAAGCCAGCAAGACTATTTTTTTACAGATTGTAATTCAATCACTGCGTAGAAGCAACAGAAACACCTCCCTTTACTGTTCAGTTGATGTTATACTCTGAATGGCTGTTATACTGCATGGGGTACATGGGAATTAGCCACCGCGGCAGAGGGATGCAGGCACCCGTGCCTCTCCCCCTTCAGCACTCGCCTTCATAAGCTCTAGCCGAGATCAAACCTGCCTGAAGTACTTGCCTAGACAAGCAAGGCCACCAGACCATAAGCAGACTGTGAGACGCTAAGAGGTGCTCTGCAACATTGCAACAAGGGAAAATGTGCAGCTATACCATGTAAAGAAAACTAAAGCATGCACAGAAATAGTAAAAACCAGTGGAAGACTGACTGGGTTTTCACTGGCAAGGCTTGGCACCTCAAAAAAACGAACACCTGATAGAAGTGGGTCCACCTCAGGACGAAGAACCAATGGAAATGGATCCAGCTGCCACAGTGATGACCTGGCACTACACCAGCACACCCTGGCTCCTTCCCTGAGATCACACCAAACGAACTCCAGAAGTGCCTGGACAGCTCCCTGCCAACAGCCCGGCCTCCACCCTCAAAATTAGTTCTACAGAATTCCCGCAGGATAACTTGCAAAATCTCCCATGAATAAACACATCTTCTTTTGATTTCTCAACGCACCCCCCGACCTCCAGGCCCCAAGGACCTCCCCCGGTGGCCTCGGACAGGCTCCTCGTGTTCTGCTGGCCCAGCAGCCCAAAGAACGCCAGGCCCTCCCCTCCCCTCTCCCTCAGGGCTCGGTGCAGAAGAGATGGCACCTCTCCACCCTCCAGGGGCAGGGCCAGGGGACGAGGAAGAAGAGTCCAGACAACGCTTGGCAATCAGCAATTCTTTTATGGAGTGCTAGGAGACCTCACGCAGGCCGGCTGGGCCTCCCTTTCCCACCTGCGGGACATCTGGATGCTTTGTCCTCTCTCAGCCA
Source organism: Pterocles gutturalis (assembly GCF_000699245.1). Taxonomy (NCBI): domain Eukaryota; kingdom Metazoa; phylum Chordata; class Aves; order Pterocliformes; family Pteroclidae; genus Pterocles; species Pterocles gutturalis. Next base: position 183 of record NW_010145947.1, on the reverse strand, counting down.
CGGTCCAGCGTGGGGGGCTGTGCCACTTCACTGGGGCCTCACTCAGGCCCCCCAACCCTCCTGGAACGTTGTCACCACCGTCTCGTCCGGGGCACCCCAGGCACGGGACAAAAAGGCGGCTGGAGCCCAAGGCTCGCAAGGGGAGGTGGAGGATGGTGCCTGTGACCAAGGGGCAGCCCTTCT
>NW_010145946.1:0-31231 GCF_000699245.1 Pterocles gutturalis | reverse complement strand
ATATATATTTTTAATACAAACCTACAAATCACAAAGAAGAATCTGCAATTTAAGGACCAAGACAGGCCTGTTTAAGAACTGGGCTAAGCTGGTTTCTGTCTGACAGTGGTTGTGGTTTTTTTTTTGCTTCCTGTTTCTTGACATTTGTCTTGCGCAAGACTTACGCAGTTGCAGGCAGGGTGAACCCTGTTGTGTTTTTTTGGTTTTCAATTTGTACTTAAGGTTTTTATTAATTCATCGGGAATCTGTGGGCCCTTTTTATCATTAGCAAAAATAAAAAAGCGGTTGTGAAGCTTCCTGTAGCTGTTACTGTGTCAAAAGTCTTGTGCTTTCCTCTGTAGGGATAAGCTGCCCGCTTAATTCTTGGGGATAATCCCCAAATGAGATAGGATTCCTAAAGAATTTCAGAGCTGTTGATTTCCATACAGTGTGCCAAACTATCAAAAAGCCTTAGTTAAGTATCTCACTCACATGCATAGGTACTTGCTGTTGGTTTGGTAGTGAGGTGATTTGGAGTGACAGATGATTTGGCACCTTATGAAGGTTGCTGGGTTCTTTATTGCAATAACTATCCAGGTGATGCTCAGGATTTTCAGGAGAATCTTAAATACTGTTCAAAAGAAGAAAATGTATTCTTGAAAAGGCAATTTAAAATTAGTTATTAACACAGTAATTCCTCTTGTAAATAACTGCTTTCTGTCACTGAACAAGCTGTGTTCTGAAATTTTAAAGACATCTGTGTGTGTTTAAAAAAAATAAAAAGAAAAGAATGTTCAGTTTGCCCAGTATAGTGCTATTGTGATGAAATGTTTCTCATTAATTGTGGTCCACCAATGTATGTTTATTCATTTAGTCTAAAAAGACATTTTCTTATTTCTTGGGGAAAGACTCCTACTTAACACCTCTCCTCAGTAAGTACCATTATTTGTCAGATGTCTGAATTGCCAGGAAATGAGATTATAGCGGGACTTAAAAATGTAACTCAATGATAGATCAGTCACAGAATGTCCAATTTATGCAAGAAAGTCTTTGTTCACTATCTACCTCACTTGGCATTACAAGTTACTGATACTTCAGGTACTTTTTTCTTTGGTGGTTCCTCCTGTGAAACAGTTCTACAGTATTCAGAAGTCTTAAAGTGTCATGTTCTTTCCCTCCCGCGCCTTGGGCAAAAACTTGTTTTTGTTTTTTGCTTATCTTTATTTCATTTTTTGCTTATCTTTATTTATTTTTTTGCAGACAGGCTTAGATGTCTTACTATGACTGATGAACAGTATTAATGATACAGATTTCAGGTCTTGCTGGAACTGCCTATTCATGAAGGGAAGTGCAGGTTAGCAGCATGCTTTCTCTGTGTTGAGAGTGAAAATAGGTCCTACTGATGCTCATTTTGTATATGTTTTTGTACCCTTTAGAAGACAGTGAGTGTGATCTTGTCCCACATCTGAGTCATTAGGCACCTATGGCCTACTGATAGTTTGACTAACTTGTAAGTAGGCACAGTGCCATCTTAACAACCATAAAAATGACAATTTCCAGAGAATAAAAGAAGAGGATCAGGAGGAAACCAGTCGGACTTGCCACACAGCAGAAATACTTCCTTCAAAATAAATTTTATTTATATTAATTTCAGAGTTTTATTGAGAATGGATGCCAAGAAAAATTGAGAAGTGGCTATTCATATTTATTCTAGGAGTTCAAGTGTCACTGGAGTAGCAACTATTTGCAGACAGCATTTGTAAAGATAACACCACTAATAGCACTACTGACGCAAAATTGTCTGCATATCTCAAGTGCAGTGTATTCAGTTTCTTCCAAGATGTTTTATTAGGGAGAAGCAGGAGGAATAGCCTTTGTAGTACTAAGAGGCTTTTGGAGAGAGTTTAGACAAAAAGACTTATGTTATTCATACTTATTAGTAGCAAAATCTTTGTTTTGAGCATATTGTAGCCACATAAAATGCTGCTGTTTACAATCATGCACCTTGAAAATTGTTCTTGTAAGATACCTTAGCTAAGTAGGGTCAGGTCTGTTTGACAGTTGAATGATAGTGTAGTACTTGACATCTATGGCACTCTGTTTCGAAGGACTTCAGCTTGGTTGCGGGCAGTAATGAATTAAGCTTTACAGTACCTGTGGGATAGAAAATATTTCTATTTACTGATGGGGAGAGGTAATTGAGATGCAGGAAAGTGAAAGGTAGGTTTTTTCTTTTTTAGTGTGTGTGTATAAATTTTTAAAGGTGATTTTAGGGAGAAATAGATGACTTTATTCCAGTTGTCCAATGTACAGTAGGCAGCTCTACATTATGTTCGCTGGTTCATAAGTTTGCTGACAAACCCCTCTTGTTTGCTGTACTGTGAATTGAAAAGCACATGGAATGATGGAATTTGCACTAAAAGTCACTATCTTTTTTAGTTATTAATTTGGTCTTTTTTTTCCCCAGTTCTATATTTCCATGTAGTAAATTTTTGCAGTCTCCCAGTGTTTTTGGTTTCACTCTATAGAAGATCCTTGAATGAATTTATCCAAATAAATGTGAAAGCATGTGCAGCCATTGCTTAAATATTTCCGTGGTTAACAGCTTTTTTGCAAAAGAGTGAGTGCTTAGTATTGTGCATGCTGCCCATTGAAAGTGATCAGTGTTTGGCACCTATGGCCTACTGATAGTTTGACCAACTTGTAAGTAGGCACAGTGCCATCTTAACAGATGGATATGAATACAGACAGCCAAGAAACCATGTATGTGTATCTAGTGTATTTGTTAAGGGCAGGGTTCCCAGCTGGGGATGTTCAAACTTATGTCCATTTTGAATTTTTGCTTCTATGGATAAAGGGCAGTTGTAATTAATTTATTTTTTTTTAACTAACTACCTTCAGGCATACAATTATTGACCATGTTAAACAAAAAAAGGAAAAAAAAAAAGAAAAAGAGGGAAACACCAGCTCCTTTAATATTCTTGAGGAGGTATTTTAAGTGGACTTAATTCCCTTTTAAGTGAGGCTACGATCAAGGAACTTACTGTGAATGTCAAAGATGTGAAGTATATCAATAGTTTCATTTTACTGGCTTGCTAGCTTTATTGAAAAAGAGGCTACAAATTTTTCCTTTACTGGACAGCAATCTTTCCAGCATTCAAGCACCTAAATGCATCTGTCCAAGTCTTGCTGGAATTATTTGTAGTAGCTCAGAGGTCAAGGGATGCAGTCCTTCAAGCCCTTTTCTTGTCTCTCGTATTGTTCTTATGTTGAGGACAGTATGCTCATTTTGTATATGTTTTTGTACCTTTTAGAAGACAGTGAGTGTGATCTTGTCCTACATCTGAGTCATTAGGCAACACTCCTGATTTTTGCACTTTCTTTTTCTCCTTATCTGAATCAGTCTTGGGACTTCAGACTTCCGATTTATTTTCCCATTACTACTTCTAATGTTTCAGTCTGTCCTTTGTTTTAATCCTTTTCCTGATCTGGGTGTCCTGAGAAGCTGCTTAAAGGTCTGCTGTGATCTTTTTGGCCTTCTCCTTTGATATCAACATGTAGCCATTCTTCCCACTCTCTGTTCCTTCTGGCACTTTGATACCTTGACTTTCTCATTGGTAGGGTCTTAGCTGAGCTATCTAGAATTGCATTTGGTGCTAGGAAGTCTAATTTTTTCCCTTTGAAAATCTGGAGGAAGAACCTTCCTCTAAGACAGAGCAGTGTGTATAACCCTGAAGATTTAAAAAAGCAAAACAAAAGAGATGAAGGGGTGTAAAGAGGGGAGTTTCGTGAAAACAGGATATGGACAAAACTGGGTAAAGCTAGTCTTAAAATTTTAAATGTAATATGTCAAAACTGTATCTTGATTATGGGGAATAATGTTACTGTATAAAAATAAGTGAAAATATAGGAAAATAATGCAGAATTAAAACATCCTGTTTTGTGATTATGAGCAAGCTTGCACAATGTAGGGTAGGTATCTCTTCCTGGGATGTGGGTATTTCATAATACTGTTATTGAATTTTTTTTTTTTAACCACAGTAGGTGTTCAGATGTGGTTCTATGACATAGAGATACTTCTCAGATTAATAAGGACCCTGAAAAACCAGAATTTTTCTTTAGCATGGAATTATACACCTTCTCTTCTGAGTTTATTCCTGTATTGAATGACTGGTGTCTGCAGACTGCATGCTGCCAGCATTCAATACCCTCTGACTGAGTTCTTTTCTTCAGGTGGCAGTTGGGTCACAGATATTATTTGGGGAAGAAAATTTCCTGAAGATACTACCCAGTCAGAAAAGAGGCTTGTAGAGGGGGGAGCGCTTTTGGAATGGTGGTCACAGTTTTGGATTTTTCTATTTGGGAAATTAAAAAAAGTCCTAGAGGAACATTAGAACTAAAAGAGGAGGAAAAACTGATGTTAAGTAGCTGCACTTGGCTTAGGGCTATTGTATTGAGTAGCTAGTCTAATGGGAAAAAGATATTTTGCTATCCAGAAACTTCCTGAATTGTGCATTATTATTCCTTCCTTCTTCCCCAAATGAAATACAGTAATAATAATAAAATTCCACCAGTAGGAACAGTATATTTTAGAAAATAACTGTGGCTCTGTTTGTGTGGCTTTTATCTTCATAAGGTAGAGGGAGAGATCAGTTCTTTGTAAAACAAATAATGAAGGCCTTTCATGTAAAGACATCTAGTGCACTCTTTGCCATATCATGGCCGCATATTCAATAAGTTTTTTACTGAATGGAAATCTGGCTCTGCTAAAAACTCATAACATTTATTTGCTCCAAATGAGGCCTGTTCTGCAGGACAGTGCTGTGTTTGGTTCCAGTGGGCCATTATGTTATTTCTGGAAATATTGCTTATCTGAGACCTGAGGCTGGGAGAAGGCAATGGTAATACTTTTACCTTTATGATCTCAAAATAGGTAGTTATGTACTAGTTTGTTGATGATCTACTAAATGCTGCTCTGTGAACAATAAGCAGACTTTTAATTTTTGTTGCTGGCAGTTGTGTAGGAGAGAAAATAATTAACTGTTTGAATGACATAATTTTTTTGGTGTGTTTTTTACAACTAAGAGGAATTCCTCAGATTACTACTGAAGATTTGGACTATTTGACACTTCTTCAATAAGCATGTTTCACTCCAGGAAAACTGATGAGCTTTATTTAATTAGTTTACTTAAGTTTAGACTTATTATTGGTTGTGATTGAGTATAACAGTTTCTGAGACTTTGCTAGCATTTATTATACAAGGTCTTCTAATGGGTTTTTCTTGTGTAGATGTTTGCAGTCAATTTTTTTTGTGATGCCTAGAAAAATTAATTGTTTTTCACTTAGAAATCATGCCAGTGAAACTACTTACTGTATTTCTTTTGAAGTATCTTTGTAGTAACAAGTTAAAACTTAAACAGTCCATACTTTTTCATGCTTCTAACAGATTTCTACATAAAATAAGTCTGGTCAGCTTGTAACCTATGGTTTGTTTTTGTTTTTTTTTTCTTTTTCTTTCCCTTCTCTCCTCTCCCCCCAGGGAAAATGCCATCTAACAAGAAGACTGCTGGAAAAAGAGCCCCTGCAAAAAGGAAACTTGCTGAAGTGTTTGCTCTGGGTGAGATTCTAGCAGATACATCAAGAAAAGAATGGAAATTAGGTGTCCCTATAGGGCAAGGAGGCTTTGGACGCCTATACCTTGGTAAGTGTAGTTATCTTTGATAATGCTTTAAAATGGATAGTGAGATGTTTATCCTTATTCAAAGCAATAAAAAATTGACCCTCAGTTAGAAACGCAGAGTGTCTTCAAGTTATTTTTTTACTAGAACCTCAGCTTGGGTTCATGGTGTTGGGAAAAAAAATGACAAGAGTGGACAAATGGTTGTTGTAACAACTATGGTTGTATGAGATTCTGGTGGTCGTTCATTCATTTTTATAAACCCAAATCTTTATTACATTTTAGCACTGAAGGATAGTTTAGTATTCACTTAAATTTTGGTTTTGGCCTGACTGAAAGAAGAGTTTTTTGCATGAATGTCCTTATATCACAAATTCTGACCTGAAACTGTCTAAGCATATTCTATGGAGGCTACTGATCAGGTAGTATTTTGACTGGTTTTGACTTTGCTGCTTTTGTCTTTAGTTGCCGTGTGAACTTCTAATGTTGCGTCATATACTTTTATATAACCAATGCTCAAAACAAATTGAAATCTTAGACTTTACAGTTTAAAGCATCAGCACAGATCTTGTTTTGCAATACTGTTTATTGAATTCAAGAAAACTTTTTTTAGTTGATTGTGTTCTGTATTTACTATCTGTGTTATATGAACAGATGAATGGATACGAGAGGTCTTGAGGATACCTGAGGGAATTAAAAAAACTTGATTTCCCCTAGTCATTTTCCAAACAATTTTGAAGGGATGAAGGTTAATGTAATCATGATAATAAGGTTTTCTTTTTGGAAGAGGTTTTCCATCTCTTGTTGAAAAAGTTGCGCTGAATTCATACTGAGTTGAAAAAAAAAATTAATAATCTATCCTGCTTTCAAAATGAACAGACTGCAGAATAAGTGGATTAAGAAGAAATACAGGACCAGTGTGGGTGGCTTCTTACCAGGGAAGCTCTCTACTATTTACTCAGCCTTGCTCAATGAGCTACTAAATTTACTGAGACTGGCATTCCAGCTTACTCAAATTGTGTAGTTCTTCGTGTTAAGAATTCTTGCTTTGTTCAAGCCAAACCTTGCCCTATTCGCTTCTCCATCATTTGCACGAGGCTGTGCCCCTGACTGTTCCTGTACTTCGTGCTTGCCTAACTTGATGTCCTTCATACCTGTATCTTGTTCTCTCACAAATATCAACAGCTTAGTAGCAACAGAAAGTCTCTTTTGTATCTGTGACATGACAAAATAATAGAGAGAATGCTTTTTTCGTCTTTACGTCCACAACTGAATATGTTCATCACAGTCCTAGAAAAGGAAGAAAATGCTATTGACAAGGAAAAAGTAACTGAATAATAAAAAACTCCTTTATTTAGTAAACTGCCTGTTCTTCTCAAACAGAAGGGAGAATGCAAGGCCATATCCATATAGTCTTGCCATTTAGAGTAGTTGTCTTACCAAAGTCTAAGGTACTGATATATGTTCACTTCAGTACTTAATTGCTTTGCTATTTGTTTGTCTATGTTTTGTGACAGTTTTCTCTCCTGCTATTAATAAATACTTCACTTTTAACAGCTGATGTTAATTCTTCAAAGTCGGTTGGCAGTGATGCACCTTATGTTGCAAAAGTGGTAAGAACATGTGAATCTTTACTTCAAAACTTGAAAATGTTTGTTCTAGAATAGCATGGGTAATTTAAAACATATTCTGGCTGAAAATAACGTAATTGCATAGTGCTGTTTAAAATAAATGTGATATAGAGGAATGCTGCTGAGAATTGGGACTCCTATGTATGAGGATGGATAATGGAACATCAGTGGAGTTAAAAAAGGCTCACGAAATGGATCAGATTCTGTTTCATTTGCTGCTTCCCGTAAACAGCCCAAGTATCACAAAATGAATGAAATCTGGCTAGCTTTTGGAGAATTTCTGTGATTCAGTAGTGAGTCTGTGTGGACTGTTGCTCACCACTGGATGTTGGTAAGTTGACAGATGGCTTGGGAGTAGAAACAGCACAACTTCGCTTCCCGAGGTCTCCACAGATATAAAGTCCCTTAAATGTTTTATCATAAAAGACATACGTATTCTAATTTCTATTTAATTAAAATGGCATTGACACATTTTTTTTAACCTGATGATTAGAGACAGTAAAAAGCATTGTCGATAGCTCATTTTAGCCCATAATAGCAAATCAGCAAATTATTTTTATTAGTTGAAATTTTTTAAGGTTTTTAATCTTAAAGTAAAAGAGATTTATTTAACTTGATTTGGCTATAATCTTATCTTCCTAAGGTATGCAATATTTTTTCTTAAATTTTGCTGGATTACTTGGTATAGGTACTACCATTATATATGATTCCCTGATAAAGTCTTGGTAAAAACCTGGGAATATGGGATTAGCCTTAGTAGATCCAGACCACTCATTATCTATGTGATGCTTCTGGTCCTGTGACAAAAGCAAATACCAGAAAACTGTATAAGAACCTCACAATGTAAAAAAACTAGTTCTTCAGCACAGTTCAGAACTGCAATGTTTTAATCTTTTATTTATTAAACTATATGGTGATACTGAAATGCTTTACTGCAATAACTGTCCACTTTTAAAAATATGTTTAAAACACGAAACTAAAAGATCAGGTTAATTTAGAATAAAATACATTTTAGTTAGTATGTACCTTTAATCTTTATATGTGTGTCTGCTGACTACAGGGAAATTCTAGAGTACTGGTTTTGATACTGCTCAGACACCCCAAGATACTGTTGGTGATGACCCTCTTTCTAAAGTGTCTCTTGCCTGAAAAAGCACTGCTTGTAACGCAAATGTCAAACTACCACACTTTCAACATCAGTGTGCTGCTGCTGCTGCATTAGGTGTTTGTGGGCAGGAATTCCACTGGGAATGTATACTGGGAGCTGCAGCCTGCAGCTGTTACATGTCCAACCTCCTTTTGTATGTCCAACCTGTGCCACTGAGGGCAGAGAGTGTCCGTTATGCAGGAGATGTGGCTGTTTTAGAGGCAGATAACAGACATTCAAATTATCAGCGATGGCTTGTCTGTGAGAGGCAGTGGTTCCAAATTCCTGGCTCCTGACGAGTTTGGACAATCGTCAGATATACATTATTTTATGCTTTGTGTAATTGCTATCCTTCTCTTTCCCCGAGTTTGAAACTTGTCCATCTTCCATAGGAAGAGTTGTTGTAACTTTTGGGTTGCTTTTATGCTAGATTCACTTTGTTGGAGCAATTTGTAAATACCCCATTGCTAATTTCCCAGATGAATACTCACTTTTAATTTGTCTTTTATAATTTTGTCTTTATGGCAATAAAGAGTAGCCCCAGTCTTTGTGCTGCCCTCACAAATGACCTGTAACAGATTATGCCTCAACAGTCTAGTATAACGCAGCTATGGATAAGGGCCTATTTTCTGATGCCTGGGTGATTCCTAGTTGATCCATCAGCTGAAGCAAAGTGGTTAACAGCTTTGAACAATTATTAGTGTTTAACAAAATATGTGCTTCTATAGTAATGTTCTTCAAATTAAGCTATTAAAGCGGGATGGAAATTGGCTTAGTCTTTGACATATCCTCATAGTATTGATGTCTGAGCAGTACAAAATTAATCACAGTTTTTATTAATAAAAGAAATGCTTTCTAACATGTGGACCTTTCAGATGTCATTGTTCAGGAGTGGCTGCAGAGTTTAATAACACTTCATTAAATTCCTGACTGAAAAAGATCAGAATCTTAAAATACTACTTGAAAAAATTTGTTGGGTTTCAACACGTACTCCATAATCTCTTTCATTATGATAGCTTTTCTAATTAGACTTTAATTTCAGTTTTGCAAATCATGTGTTTAGAATGACCCTGGGCATAAAGTTGTAGAAATTTGTGTTTGAAGTCTTTCTGGTTTTAGCGTATTATATGATGACTAGTATGGCAAATATTAGACATCATTATGTAAGCCTTTTTAACATAGTGTGTGCATTTATTTATCTGTATGTAGAATTAATGGTATTGTGGGGAAACAGCTTCAGAGTCAACATCAAGATCTGTTCTGTGGTTAAATCATTTATCCATCCCCTCAAGTATGAAAAGATACCAGATTTTCAGCATTTGCTCTGGCTGGAGAGAGACACTTTTTTTTTTTTTTTTAGCACTGAGACATCATTTTTTGTGGAATAGTTTATTTAAAGTTAAATATTTTAAGACTTTTTGACACCTACAGTTTTTCACTGTATTTTAGTAAGAAAAAAACATTCTTCAAATGAAGTTAATTGAACCAAAATAATATGTATAATTTCTATTCTAATTAAGAATATTAATGGATTATGCTACACAGAAACAAGTGATTAGGTCAAGTAATGTTTGTCCAAGATAACTGCAGTATAAGATTTCGGCTATTTAACCCTTCTCCGTGTATATAAACTCTTTATCGCTAATTTGTTGTTCATAATGGATAAATAAACTAACTGAAAGTAGATATGATGCATGTACCAAAGTTTATGTGCATTGAGCAGTTGGTCCACTTCTGGGGTTTTTTTTCAGGTTCATGGCTTAAGTCTGATCATTTTACTGCAAGGAGGGGCCAAATAAATGTTGTCTTGGCTCCATTGTTTATCAGGGCAATGCTGCTGGAGAAAGTGAGGTGGAGATAGGAGGTGTCCAGGCCTAGGAGTGGTGCCTAAGCTGGTATCTGCTCTCATTCTGACTGGTCTTCCTAACTCTGCTTCTGAGGCAGTACATCAGATGCACAGTAAAGCCCATGTTCGTCAGTGTGTTTGATCTCTTTACATTGCTTTGTTAGTTTGGACAGGAGTAAACCTCTGTTAGCTGAGTGGTACAGTCTGGCCTTCAGCAATTTTCTAGATTACTACATCTACGTTTAAAAGTTACAGTTAAAACCAATTAAGATTGATGTTATATATCTTGGAACTTTTACTAATATCATGTGATTGTATTCTTTCTGGTTTTCTTTGACAGTAATCACATACTTTTTTTTTTTTTTCCGTTAGTTTTTTTAAGTGTAGGATATTCCAAAAAATGAAAAATTGCAAGAGTTGAAGTAACTTCTTTTCTGTGCTAAGTTCTGAAAATGTAGAGACAAGGTACTTGCCCATTTGTGATTCTTGCAATATTTCAGAGCTTTGGTGTTTTCAAACCAATTTCTCTCTTGTACTTAACTTGTAATACGTGGTTACCATAGATTTGTCCCTAGAAAATGGAGCTGAAGTACCTAATGTTAGCTTAAATGCAAAGTAGACTCTTAAGTTAAAATAGGTGTAGTTCTTATAATTTAGTTGAGAAATTGTGAAATCCTCTGTAATTTTTACCTTGTTAACTAAAGTATGAAGAGGACAAAATACCTTATGTTCAGCAAGAATTTAACTTTTTAAAATATTTTTTCCATCAAATCATTTCAAGTGTTATTTTAGGCTTACTCATGGCTATTGCAACTGATACAATCCAGCTTTAATCTGGAAAATCCGAGATAATGAGTGTTGTTTAATATTTTCTGCTAAACTTTTGCTGCCAATTATTGGTAATATTTCTATATATTTCAGTTAATTTGTTATTCTTTAATCTTTTGTTATGGGAAAAAATTCCTTGATACCCTTAATGTTAAGCAATTTATAATAAAAATAACTTTTTAGAGCCAACCTTCTTTTATAAAACGAACATATTCTATTGAGTTGATCAGCACTGGGTAGACGGAGAATGTGTTTTTATAGAGTGAATGGTACATTTTGTGAGCTTTTAATAATTATTAGGCACTAACACAGCAGTTTTTAACTAATTTTAAATTGTCTTAAAGGAACCCAGCCAGAATGGACCTCTTTTTACTGAGTTAAAGTTCTACATGCGAGCTGCTAAGCCAGATGAAAGTAAGCAGTCTATTAAAATGTTTTTAATGAACTACAACCATTTAGGAAAATAGAGCCTACAGGAGTAAGGTTGAACTTTTAAGACAATCTTCTTAGGTAATTTTCAAAATTATTTTTAAATGATTGAAATCTAATTCAGACGTATAGTAAAATTAGGATTTTTTGGTAAGATGTTCTTTATGGATGTATTCATGCTATGCTCTAAATTGAAACTTTAGTTGCATCTGTCCCTACAACTGATGCGTCACTAACTTTCCAGTATACTTTGCATACAAGTTTCCATGAAATAAGCAGCTCACATGTATGCAGAAAATGTAAGTTGTGTGAGTACTTCCTTTTTTTTGTAAATCTCTACTGATGTGGATTCATGAAATTCTCTTTATTTGTATTTTCAGTTCAGAAGTGGACTAAGTCCCATAAACTGAAATATTTAGGTGTACCAAGATACTGGGGTTCTGGCTTGCATGAAAAAAATGGGAACAGGTGAATATATCTTTTACTGGCATATACTAGGATTTATTTAATCCACAACCACTATCTGCTCAAACCTACTATACTTGAAGATGTATTTACCACCTATCTTCATGTTGTTCATTACTGCTACGAAGTTTCATGTTCAGAGCAGGGTGTGTTTAGGAAAAGATACATTTTATCTGTTACACATATTTGTGTTTAATATCTTGTTAGTGATTTAGTTTTAATTTGTCTAGAACATTGCTGTTATACAATAGTGATGTATATATATATGCAGTTTAGAAGCTTTTCAAATTTGAATTAGAATAAAGTTGCATTCCAGTGTGTAAGTCCTTGAATAATATGACTACCTTTAAAGTTTTTCTTCTGCTGTGGTGTGCACTTAAAGAATGTTTTTACTCACACTTATAAAGGACTTAGTGCTTTCTCTAAATCTATCTTATTTTTCCCTAGGGATAGGGCTTTTTTTTCCCCTTAATCTGTGAGCTAGAATAATTGCTAGTCTCATGTTAAATTTGTCTTAAGTCTAGGTATAGTTTTTAGTGTTGTGCCATGTCATGAGGATGTTGTTATTTGGTCTTGAATGGTATACCTGTTTATGTAACAGTCCTTGTTTCCCAGTGAGCTTTCTCTATACAGCTATGCTGCGAGAAATTTTGGTAGTTCTGTGGCAGCTTATAGTAGGTCAGGCCTCTTTGTGTGTACCGCTACATAGGGCAGTTGGTATGTATGCCCTAGGATGTCAGACTTTTCATTTTTTTCAGTAGGTCCTCAACATTAAAACTGATCCAGTGTGAAAATCTTAATTTTGAGAGGCAAAAGTAAATATATGAACATTATGTTTTTTCCCCAAATAAATTTTTATTGTGATTTGGTGTTTAATGCATGAGGATTCTTTAATATAGCTACTATGAGCTGTTACAGTAATAGAACCAGTTTGGCTATAGCAATGAATATCAGAAAACCTTTGGCAAGAGAGAGATTTTTGGTTTTAGTAGTAGGTTAAAAAAAGCTTGTAATAGATTTCAAGAAACTAACTTTAAGTAACGGTATTAAATCACCTAGTAATTTATAAACTAAAAAAATGTATTTCTGTAAATAATTGGTATCTGGTTTTAGCTATAGTGAATTACAATACAGATATTTTCTTCTGTGGGTACTTGTTATTGTATTACATAACTAACCAGGAATAAAGAACTGTTCTTTTGATGGATGAACTTTTGACTAGCTGATATAAAAAAAGTTTAAAAAATCATATGCGACATTAAAAAAAAAGTCAAGATATCACATATCTTTGTTTTGCATGTACCTACAGTTTATCTTTTGAGAAAATTAATCCATAATTTGTACAATTAATACATAGATAAAATACTTAGCTAAGTACAATTCAGTAACTTTGCTGTGTTTTTTTTCTTTGAATTTAGTTATCGATTTATGATAATGGACCGATTTGGCAGAGATCTTCAGAAGATGTATGAAGAGAACGCAAAGCGATTTGCCCATAAAACTGTACTGCAATTAGGCCTGAGAGTAGTAAGTTGAAAAAATATGTATTTTTACAATCTGGCTTCCCCATGTAAGTCAGAGAAGTTCGGTTAAATCACACTGTTGTGCTGAGTACAGGTCCTCTGCTGGGTGGAGCTGGGTACTGCATTTATATGACTTTTGTTTTGTTAGCTTGATATTCTGGAATACGTACACGAGCATGAATATGTGCATGGAGACATCAAGGCCTCAAACCTTCTTCTGAATTACAAGAACCCTAACCAGGTATTTCTGATGCATTTTATGCCTCATGTTTTAAACCTTCTATTTGACAACACATTGAAGTGCTTTGAACCTGTGAAATCTAGCAGAAACTAATTGTTAAGAATGTATATGGTAACACTGCTTCTGCTTGACATTTATATCTAGTTAATATTGCATGTTTTTTTTAATACATTTTGCTGGACAGTTATCAAATTTACTATTTGCCCTAAATAATATTCTAGGGAAATTCTCAAGTTTAAAAAAAACATTGACTCACAAATAAGTATTTGCAGGTGGAAGCTTAAAATTATATAGCACACTGGTAAATTATGTTTGCCTGCCTGCATTGTTACCTCATTCCTTTGTTCAAGGAATCCATCAGATAAGTGTCCTGTTATTCGGAAAAATTGGTCTTTAAAGTGATGATTGTTCCACTTGATTTACGGAAATCTTTCATTTTTCTGCATTTTTAACTCTTTATGATTGAAGCAATGCATAATAGAGTTTCAGAATTATGTATGTTGTCTTGCCCAGATGCTTTAGTTCATTAAATAAATAAAATAATCTCAGTTCTCTTAAAGTAACTGTGGTGTTAATAAGAAGTAATAGTAGGTCGTAGTGTTCAAATTGGACAGCTAACTTTAAAGAGGGTGGGATAGTAAATGTATTTTTATAGCTCTATGAACACGATTTTTTTTTTCCCCATTTAATCTTACCAGTAATAACTGACTTTTTTACTGTACCTGTCCTCTGTATCAGCAAGAAATTTCTTCCAGATCAGACTTCTATATGGAAAACAACAAAACCTGTCTGACATGTTGTTTTCAAATAATAAGTAGTAATATTAATAAAGCACAGAAGAAGGTTAATTTGAAGCTGAAAACCTCACCATTTTAAATACTTTTTAAGAAGTTTGGAGGATGGTTGGTAGTTATATTTATTATTTGCATATTTTTTGTATTTATAGTTCTTTAATCTCAGAATTCTTTGGGGAAAATTACTAGGTGTACTTGGTGGATTATGGACTTGCCTATCGATACTGTCCTGAAGGAGTTCACAAAGTATATAAAGAAGATCCTAAAAGGTGTCATGATGGAACTGTTGAATATACCAGTATTGATGCACACAAGGGTGTGGGTAAGGATGTAAAACTTTGTACTCAGCAACAGGCATTTGTGCATCCTTTCTATGAATACAAAAGACTTTATTTGCTGCATTAAGTTTTGTAAACAACCAGGTTTCTGAATCTATAAAAATATTTCTTCTTTTCTATGGACTGTGCTGGCATTTTATTTTATTTTAATTTACTAACTTTTACTTTGATATTAATTTTCTGTATTTTTAATGTAACTTAAATAGTTTTCCTTAATTTATAAAGATTGTTAAGATGTTCAGTGTATTGCTTTTTATTAACTAAGTAGAAATGGAACAGTGCTTATGAGATCTTGGTAGAAAAAGAGGCCCTGCTTTCAGGAGATAAATAGTTTCTGTTATCAGTGTAAATGTTGTTCCTTCATATTTGGCAAAGATGCACAATATTCTTTATCGTGCTTATGGTTTAATATTTACAATAATTTTTATCAAAACTTCACTTAATTATGAACTATTATTTCATAATTATGCCTATAGTCACTGACCATCAAAAGGTAAGTGAGAAAAGGCTGAACGTGAAAAGGGCAGGTTTGTCTGATTAAGCATTGAGGATTTATAGTGAACACAAATTTTATTTTCTTTGTTTTGAAATTTTGTTTTATTAGCATAAACGTGTGTCCTGCAAAAACATCAATTGTTGAAAATTATTGTTTACTTCAGGATGAACTGTTGTACCTATGCTTAAAACTGACTGAACAAAGATGACTTGATTTACCCATTTATAATTTTCGTGTAGTGGGTGGTCAATGGCCATGTGTTGTTTTTTTTTGTTTGTTTTTGGCAAGGCTTAGAAATCTGATCTATTATTGTCCTCTGTTCAGTTTTCAGGCCACATAAAATATTTCAGCCTTGTGGAATGATTTTTTTCAGGACTTGGGGTTTCAGCACTATTTCCTTTTTATAAAAGAAGGGAAGTAAAAACTGTTTTGAACAGAAAGTCAATCACTTCACTAACTTGCCCTGTTTTTTCCACAATCATAGAATCATAGAATCATTAAGGTTGGAAAAGACCTCAAGGATCCAAGTCCAACCCAACACCACCTAACTCACTAAACCATGTCCCTAAGCACCACATCTACACGTTTCTTGAACACCTCCAGGGGCAATCTGAGTAGTTAAAAAGCTTCCCAAATTGGGATAACTGCAGCATGTCATATACTTGAGTACAAGAAAGAGATTGATAAGGACTTGAAAATGAAGTTATCTTCTAGATGCAGGAACGATATTTTTTCTTCCATGACTTCATGCTAAAATAAAGACAGAAGTAACACATATAGTAGTGTTACACTTTTAACGTTGGCTTTCTATTGTCTTAACATATTTACAAATTTTAACTGTTAAACTGTATGTGCTTTATTACCTGCTCTTACAGTTCTTTTTTTATGTTTGCGCATATATTTAGCACCATCGAGACGTGGTGATCTGGAGATCTTGGGTTACTGTATGATTCATTGGCTTAGTGGCCATCTACCATGGGAAGAGAATTTGAAAGATCCAAATTTTGTCAGAGACTCAAAAATCAGGTGAGAAACTAGTTATTTTCTTTCTCCTTTGAAACTGAAAATAGGAATGACAATGTCTTACTGTAGAAATGCTTTGGAACATATGGAAGGTACCTTTTGATGAGTAGGCTGTTGTTTTGTATATCCCCCCAGGTTCCCTTATTGTATCTCATGTATCCTTGGCTTGTAATTAAACTTTACTTATACTTCTCTAATCGGTCGTCTTTTGCATATATAAGATGCTTATTTATCTACCACAGTACTGTTGCTTTAGAATACTACCATGGTTAAGCCAAAAAGCACTCTTATCAGTAAGCAGGTAACCATTAGCCCTGCTGTACAGAAGGAGAACTGAAGCATGGAGTATGAGCAGCCCTTGCAACACCATGCTCTGAAGTCAGTGGCAGAGATGAGAGCTGGAGGTGGATGTTAAATGTCTTTGAGCATCATTCCAGCTAGAGGGTTACTAATGTGCGACTTTTTTTTTTTTTGTCCCTCTGTTTCATTCCTTCCTCTTCCCCCTCATCCCTGCTCAATCCTCTCTTGTCAGATAGTTAATATGAAGAAAACTGTCCCAGCACAGCAGTTTCTGTCTCATTAACGAGTATTTGTTATCTGGCTTCCTTATCTCTACTGTTAACATTTCAGCCTCCATCAATGTTAGCAAAGCACCCTGCCATTCCTCAGTTATTATTTTGGCAGGGGATCTGTTCTGAATAATATCAGCTAAAGAAAAAGTCCTTTTGCAGGAGGAGGTGTTAGCATTGGTATGGGAGGGTTTAAAACAGACCAGTTCTCTTCCTTCAGTCTTCTACTTGCTTGCTTTTATAAGAATCAAAACCTGTTGAACAGAAACTTAAAGATAGCCTGTCTGGCATTAGTCAGGTTCTCAAATGTACTACACTACTGAAAATCAGAACAGGGCAAGATTCAAACTTTGAAAGAACGAATAATTGAATTCTGAATTATTCTAAATTAATAATTTGAATAATTTTGTTTTTCAGATGTAGAGATAATATTTCAGTTTTGATGGACAAATGCTTTCCTGGGAAAAATAAACCAGGTAAGAAGAGCTATTTTAAATTAGAATACTTTAGTTTGTACCATGTAAGCATTCTCTAATAATTTCTTTTAATGTCCTTTTTCTTAAAAAAAGTAAAATCCGTCAATCTGTTTGGGTGCCATCACCAAATTGTAGACAACTTTAGACAACTCGTAGAACCTCTAAATTTGCATTTACATGGGGCGCATTGAATGCGTGTGAGAGAAGGCTCTGCTGCTCTGTATTCAAATAAAAACAGATCAATTCAGTTGCTACAAAAGGTGAAGAGTTTTCAGATTGTCAGCAGCTTTTTCCTGAGAGTTGTGTCTCCGCCATTCTGTTCTAATCTGTTGCTTCTTTAAGTCATCCTTGTTTACTGAAGTTTTTACCTATTTTTCTTCTTTTGTCATTAACAACAAAGTGGCGTGAATTAGATTGATTAGGAGTTTTGACTCTTCCTTTTGACTGCAGTTATATGAACTGCAGACACTGGGTCGCTTCTCACTAAAGACAGTATTAAATATTTGCAAACATGAAATGTGGAAGTTGATTTTTCACAACGGCATTTTAGAGATTCAAAATATAAAGTAATGCAAACTTGAAGGCTAGATTGCTGCTATTTGACATTGGTGAATTGCTGAGTAGTGTTTTTTGGTTTGTTTTTCTTAAAACCCAATTCTATTAGAAATACAGTTTCCTGGGATCTTAAATATTTAGTTATTTCCATCCACTCTTGGTAATCTGAAGAGAGTTTACTGTCAAGTGTGACACATCTGGTTTTTCAGTGGTCAAATGTTTCATGCATTTTTTAATATATGTTTCAGTCTTGAGCTAATGAAGTTCTGAGATAACAATGAGTTTCCTTTTCAACATTTTTAAATATAGACATAAGAAATATTATGTACTCAAGCATTCATTGGTGAAGATTGGCCTATTACTTTTTTTACAACTGACTGTTTTCTTCATTGCAATGAATGTGTGAAAAAACAGTGCTACTGTCATCACTGGGTAATGAACCTTGGTACAATTTTTTTCTAAAACATGTTGTAGTAAACTCATAATTATGAGTTTATATGTAACGATTTCAAAAAATAGCATAAGTAGTGCATGCATAATTTCTGACTCTTTTGTGGTAAAAGTGAATTATTAAAATGTTGTCATATAGAAATTAATTGGAGGTACCATTTCTTTAGATGAAATAGCCAAATATATGGAAAAGGTGAAGCTACTGAGCTATGAAGAGAAACCTGTTTATCAGCATTTCCGAGAAATACTTCTGCAAGGTCTTAAGGCCATTGGACAAAAAGATGATGGAGTACTTGACTTTGGCTTGTCAGAGAATGGAGACTTGCAAACAAATCCCATGCAAAAGGTTACTCTAAAAATTTTATTTCCACTTTTAATGCATTTTTTGGAGATAAATAAGAGTTAAAGTTGTACTGGAAGTGGGTGTCGTAACTACATCTGGTAGGAAATAAGCAAATAATGAAATGTCTGTTTGATTAAGTCCTACTCTTGTGCATTATTTCTCCAATTTAACTTTACTAATTGTTATTAAAACTTAATGCAGAATGGTGTTTGCAGGTATACTTTCATAATAGATACTATCTTGGATAACAGAATGTGTATATGTAGTTGTAATGAAATTTGAGCAGGTGAATACTCAGTTAATTTACTTATTTTCCTTAAATTGGTAAAACTCCAGATGAGTCAAAATACATGTAAAGTAGAATAAGTCTAAGTTTTTTTTCATATTAGTTTCCTTTCTATGACTAATTCAAAGCTTGGTTTTAAGTATACATCTTTATGCCAAGTATTTGATTCTGGAATTCACATGGTGAATTCCCTGTGACCTAATATGTTATTAATAAGTCCTAACTATAGTGGTAGGCTAGGGGTATTTTATTCCTTGTATTTAAGAAGCCTTGAACTCTGGATTTGGACCCCTGTTTAAATACAGCATAAGAACTTTTTAAGCCTTAGGGAAATTGTATGTTAAAATTTAGTATAATAACAATAAAAATGGTCAAATAATGGAACAATAAATATTATCCCATACTTCAAACTGCATTTATTAATTATTTGCATTTGTTAATAACAGGTGGGCAGTTCCTTTATCATGAACCAGGGAACCTAGAATTATAATACAGGATAATAGTACAGGAATTCTGTTTCCTTACTGACATGATCAGCAATGTGTTAAAGATGGACAAAAAGAACAAAAGAAAAAAAGTTGTAGGATTTTACAATCTTCTGAGGATGTATGTCCAGCTTTTCTTCTTTTTGTCCGGTAAATAGTCCTTTGGTTAAAATCTTACAGCCGTGGTCTTTATATTAATATTTTCTGCTGAACTGAGTGTAAAGATCTGTCCAAAAAGAGAGTTCATTAACATAAATTATTCTGTTCCTCCTGTGTATAGATATGGCTTGAGACCCGTGTTTTGGGAAAAAAACCACCACCAAACTGTTTTTAATGGTTGTCTGGTTTCTTTGCTGAGTAAGTTGGCCTGCTGCAGAGACAACATCTGTGACCTTTAATGTCCTTGCCCAGCAGAGATGGGTGGTGCACGTTTCCAGTGGAATAAAACTTCAAAATCTTATTTCTTTAGCCAATATCAGTTGAGACCATTCCCAAAGGGTGGGATATTACTTTTTACATAGGTTCTTACCTACTAGCATCAATTAGGAGTTAGTTTTCACTTTTTTTTTTTAATTTGAGAAATATGGTCAGCTTGCTCAGTTGTCACAAATATCTTCAAGCACTTATATAAAATGATGAGTATTACTGGCCCGTTTGAATACATGTTTTCAGCTGTCTGCTTTATATTGCAGTGGACCCCATGCTAGCTACTTCATGCCAGCTAGTGTCCAGACAGAATAAGATTGTTTGCTTGAAATCAGGTTGACATAGCCTTCTTGCTTCTTGCCTCTTTTCTTCTAGAATGAATGGAAAGAGGGTTTTCAGGAGGATGTCTCCCTTCCTAGAATATGTATTTGGGAACTCATGCTACTACTTTTTTCTTCCAGAGAATGTTGGACATTAATGAGAGGCTAGAAGAACAGGAAGACTATTTGTGCTAGTTGAGAATAGCTGGACACTCTTAATAGAGAGTATTTATGGCATTTTGATTCCACTTATCTTTTAATCACAACAAGTCCTAAGACATCTACTGTTCAGTTCCTTTGGGGCAATCTACCATGATACTTTCTTAAAACAGTATTTGGTGTTCTGAACTTATGCTATTTCACAGCTAGGAGACAATATTTCTAGCTTCTGAATAAATAAATTCTTAGAATGTAGGATTCTCCTGTGCTTTCAGCTTCTTTAGCTAATTGAGCTGTGATGCACATTATATGTTGCATATAAGCATGGTTTTTCTGGAATCTCACCCGTTCTCTAGTATCGATGTCTGGTTAAACTCAACAGATGTCTGCTATATTAAAAGTTAACATTTTATTTTTTATATAATGATTCAAGTTTCCCCAGATGTATAAGTAAGTGAAACACAGTCCACAGTTTTGCTGGAGGATTTTTTTTTCCCCTGTATAGTAAGTGCATGTTGGTTTGTATGTGTGGTATTTTATAATAGTTCTAGCAAAACAAGAGGCTAACAGTACCATGTATTGAAGAAAGTATTTGGAGCTCTTGACTAAATTATTTAGGGCAAGGACCAGATCTTACTTTTGATGCTGCAGAGTTGCTGGGAAATATTGGGAGTAAAATAAACTGGAAAAATATGGATCGTAGGGATTTGTGGTTCCTTCTAATGTTCAGCTTCAGATGTGCAGGTGCTGCTTTTGTCAGATGAATGCTGCCTGATTTCTCCTGCTATGTAATTCACCTGCATCAAGATTAAGAAACCACTTTTTATTAAATAAGGTTGGAAACAAGATAAATGTGTTTTGCTTTTGTGTAGCATGTATTGGATATCTTGTTTTCTGATGAGCCTTTAAAATGTTTTCTAGTACAATTGGGAGGAATGCATTATCTCTCATATAAAAGCAGTACAGCGCTGAAATAGTCCTCCTTAATTTTGGTCAGAATGAACAAAAGTGTCTGTGTTTATTCCTGCCTAATGCATCACAAATCTGCTGACATGCTAACCTTGGAGTCTTGGCTGGCGGTAATCAGGCCTGTGCACCGGCAGGAAAGATGTACCTAATGCACTCCATCAGTGCAGTTTGCATATGGAAGTTCTCACAGGGGAGCTGCCCTGTGCCAGCTGAGGGTTACCTGCCCACTGCAGTTATTGTATGTAATTATCGAACCAATCTGTTCAGCCCAGCAGGGTTTAGATGGTAATCATGAAGCAACACTTTGGAAAGGAAAGATGTAATGCACTCTTCCCTTCTCTCATGAGCTATGTGAAGTTGTAGCCACTTTTAAAGCTGTATTAGTAAAGCTCTAGTCTCACACAATTTAAAAAAAAAAAAATAAAAAGTATAAAGGTAAACTCTCCCAGTGTTCATCAAAGTTATCATCTGTGTGATACAGATACAGGTCAATTCATCCTTTGCAAAAATCACATGTCTTTAAAAAAGTAATACTTAAGAATACTTTGCAATAGTAAGATTAATTGTAATACACAGATAATAACATTTCTATCCATTTAGAGGTTTTAAGATAATGTACCTTGAATAGAGTTCAGATGTCCCAAGCACCTCTCTTTGGAACAGAACCCATAGTTGCTATTAGGGGAAAAAAAAAAAAAAAGTGCTGTCAGTGGGTGTTAGCTGCTTTAAGCTGTGCAACGAAAGCCTTAAGAATCCAGATCAACCTCAATTTAATGAGGTGTAATTGCTTTTAAAAAAGCAATTAACATGAACTTTGGGTAAAATTATTTTATGTGTTCTTTATGATCTTTCAGATTGCTCCTCTTTGTAACAGTTATTCAATGTAAATTAAAAAAAAACGGATTTTGATAATAAAAACTTGTGCTTTCATACATTAAAACTTCAACTCCTGATGTGATCTGCAGTAGGGGAACTGAACTTTTAAGTTGTCCATTGCCTAGTGCTAGTATTCTTGCATTAGTATGTGAATAAATTTTCTCTACAACTAGAGATGTTTTATAATATATGAAGAAATAATACTTAAAACTGGGGAATGCCTTGTGAGGATATTTTCTACTTTGTATGGTCTTTTCTGCTTCTGAGTTCAGTTGCCCACTTTTTTTTTTTTCTTTTTTTTTAGAAAAAAAGAAAGGCAGCAGCTGCATCCAATGAGAGCACTGAAGCAGAAACGGAAGATACAGGAAGTCCAGAGAAAAAGAAATGTACTTCTAGTAAGTCAAAAGGTTGTTCTCACAGTCGCATGTACTGATGTGGTAGGTTAACCCTGCCTAAGGGCCAAACTCCCACCCAGCCACTCACTGCCTTCCTCAGTGGGACAGAAGGAGAAAATAGGATGAGAAAACATGGGTCTATACAAAGGAGGGGAGATAGCTTACCATTTGCTCTTGCAGACAAAACAGACTCAACTCAGGGAAAATTAATTTAATTTATTGCCAATTAAAATAAATTTGAGTAGTGACAAAGACAAACATTAAACCAACACCTTTCCTTCCCCTTTTCCCAACTCCTACTTAACTTCTTCCCTCTAGACTCTTCTACCCTACTCCCTGAGTGGGCATGGAGGGGAAGTGTGTTATGGTCAGTACATAGCATTTTCTCTCTGCTGCTCCTTCCTCCTCACATTTTTCCCCTGCTCCAGTGTGGTCTCTCTCATGGGCTGCAGTCCTTCAGGGAAAAAAATGTGCTCTGTTTCCTTCAGGAAATATCAATCTGCTCCAGGGTGGGCTCTCTCACAAGTTGCAGGGCATATCTACTCCATTCTGGGTCCTCCATGAGCTACAGGGAATATCTGCTCCAGGGCTGTGGAGCACAACCTCCATCCAGTGTTTTTTGCTCTTTCTTAAATGTTTTCACAGCGGTGCCACAAACAAGTTGGGCTCAACTTTGGCCTACAATGAGTCTGTTTTGGAGCCAGCTTGAATGGGCTGTGTTGGGCACAGGACACCACCTGGCCCCTTCCCACAGAGGCCACCCTTTGTGGCCCCAGGTTACCAAAACCATGCCACATGGCCACATGTACCCAATGCAGCCATTTTTACCTTTAGCGGTTCAAGTGCTTTTTATCTTTAGTAATTTCTTTTCAGATTAGCTATAATAAAATTGTTTTTTATTATTCTTATTTCTGTGTAAGAAGGGTATACTGTCCAACTATATGCTGCCTAAAGCTGATAGAAATGCCATGTGATAAAAATCAGTGGTTGCACACTGTTCTTTTGCCGTCATTCATTCTCTCCTCCGTTCTCATTTTTGTTCTCCTTTCTTGTCCAATTCACTGTCAGAATATGCTGACTCCTCAGGACTTCATCACAGTGTGTTAAAGCCAGGGGCTAGCAGCAGCAGCTTCCAAAAGTGACCGACTTTAAAGTTGAGGAAAGGATTAGCTATAAGGACAGAAAATGCTGAACTGCATTTCAGATAATTTGGCATAGTTTCAATGTTGTCTGGAAAAAGTAATGGACAGGTAAAATAGGTTTATTTTAAGTCCAAGATCAGAAATCTTATTCTGTATAGAGTAAGCTTGTGTAAGCTTGTAAACCGTTTTCTGGATCTAACCCTGTAAATATTTAATGTAGATGTGAACTGAATTCGAGTAATTACAAAGATATTTTTCCTAAAGAATTTCTGCTGCTGACTTTTTAAGTAAAGACCAGATGTTGTCTGTGGTCAGGTAGTCTAACAGTATCACTAGAGTCTACCCGAAAATAAATCTACTTGTTTAAAAGAGGTTTGATGAAGGAGTACGACAGGATGGGAAAATATAACATTTCAAAGACAATAATATTATTGTTAAGTTGTGGATTTGTCCTAGTATATTTACTCAAACAGTATGGTACAAAGTATGAGTAATTAAGCTAATGCTATTCTGTAAGGTAACATGGCTGTGTTCATTTTCAGCTGTTTACATTTTAGAATTCTGATCATTAAAATCAGTGATTATTTCTTTTGAATGCCTTTTGAATTGCTGACTTCAATTTATTATGAATTTTCTAGTCTGTCAATGGCTGAAAAAATGTTAATTAGCTTATACTTTCTCTCAGGGAAATACACTTATTTGATATGATGCTGGTGTTTGTTCATAGTTTTAGCATTTTAGATTTCATTTAAGACCTTCAACAAAGTGTTCAATACAGCTGACTATTTCCCGATTGTGACTTGATACACATGAGCAGAATATACCTTCATTTTATATTCTATACTATACTTCTTTTTTCCTGGGATTGTAGATTGAAATTCTCAGAGATAGTGATGAAAAAGAACTTGAGGAATTGCAATCCAGGTGGTAGTATCAGCTTTTTGTAAATGCTAAATTTTGTCAGGCTAAGTAAAGGTATTTTGGAGACTATATATATTTTCAGCATC
Organism: Pterocles gutturalis; assembly: GCF_000699245.1. NCBI lineage: Eukaryota > Metazoa > Chordata > Aves > Pterocliformes > Pteroclidae > Pterocles > Pterocles gutturalis. The sequence continues at coordinate 6,356 of NW_010145946.1, read as the reverse complement.
CAGTGGTTAAAATGAGTGATGGACATAAGCTTAAATTTAAACCTTCTCTTGCCAATTCAATTGAGTTACAGGTGAAATGGTTCTAATTTCACCTTTTTATACTATCCAATTTAATGAATACCAAGTGGGGGGAGTATATAAAATTATTTTAGGTGAAAAGGGGATACATGTACTTACTCATTTTGTTCTCTCCAAATTTGGAATTAAAAACTTTAACACTTATTACATGATTCATAAATCTGTGTTGAAGGAAAGGACAGCTGTTTCATAATCTCATGATTTTGATGCTTTTGATAAATTGAAAACAGCTGATTACTATAGAAGTTCTTAAAACTGTGTTTCCAAATCTGACTAGTTTTATGTTACCACGGACTTGTTTCTCTGTTATGGGATTAGTTCTAAAGTTTACTGTCCAGTAAAATGGATAATTTCTTGATGCCTCTTAACTGTCAAAATTGAAGTTTAGTCATAAACGAACATTTTAAAAGTTCTTGAAATGCTATTTTATTGGTTTCTAAAAGGGGATAAATATGTCCAGACCGGGGTTACTCTTCAGGTGTTCAAACACATCTCGTGAGTATTTGGATTTAAAACAGTAAAGAGCAAGCAGAGCCCTGCAGCCTCTGACTGTTCAACTAATCAGCATCAACTACATCTGACTATGTGATTTGTCTAATCCAGTCCAAAAGCTTGGTTGGCCCGGAAAGATCCTGATCAGCTGTGCAGCAGTTTGAGTGCACCAGGGTGCTCAGTGCCTACAGGGACTCTGCCAGTGATGAAATCTGATGCTGCTGAGGCTAGGGAGCCCCCAGGCTTGGAGGAGGAGGAAAAAGAATGCCGCTGAGAAAGCTCGGGCATCTTGAAATTCTTGCTTCTTCCTTCTGCTCCCGCTGGTTGTTCTCAGCATAAGAGTGGCCACTTCAGATACGTTCAATAAAGGCCATCTCTTTCAGTCATGTCAGCTATCAGTGCTTCTGGTGCTGTCAACCAGGAGTACTAGACTTTTTTTAGAAAGAGATTTCAGAAAGCCCTCAAGAAACAAACTGTCTTGTACTTCAGAAATATGATGCACAAAATTCTGTGCAATTCTTAAATTGTTTTAAATTTAAATTAGCGTGTTATCAGTTTCCTCTTTTTTTCCTGTGATAACTGTAACTCGTATGCTTTCCTGAAAGTTGGAATTTTAGGCAGTATCCTTTTTAAGGTAATGTAGATGATGTTCAAGTATTAGATTAGTTAATGTCTCTCCACCAGGAAAAATGGTATCAGAAGAGATGATTTCTATTTAAACAAAAAGTTTTTTCACACTCTCTTACAGTTCCATTTTCAGTATTAGCTGCCTTCATGTATGATAGTAAAATATACAGGCTTCTAAGTGATGATACTGTTAAATAGCAAATTTTGGCATACACTGTATGAATCCACCAACGCTTCTGCAGGGGTGTACTGCATAATATTAATAGGACTAATGTGCTTATTTTTAATCAGTTTCTATGGAATAGAAAGTTAGTATATGGAACTTTGTGACAGTGACATAAATGCTGGAAAAATATGAGTGTCATGAGAATTTGTAAATAATCCTAGGTTCAAAGCTGTCAATAGAGATAAAACCTCTGCTGCTGGCAGTTTTCTTTAATCTTGGGGTTGATGAAGATTGGGTTATAGAAATACAGAATTTTTTTTTTTTAGAATAGAATTTTTTTGCACCAGCCTTTTTTTATTTTCTGTTGTGAATTTTTTTATAATAATTTTGAGGTTTGTTAATTAGGACAGTATAGAGAGAAATACTAAAGTAGACATGACAATGAAAGTACTGTATTTTTGTAATAGGTGGTACTGCTAGGCGTAGGAATTGTGCATGTCTGTATTGCTGGATAGCATCTAGCATGGTAAGGCCTTAACTGGGGTCTTTGGTTACTCTTGCAGTATAAATATATGAACAGCTCTGATATGAAAAGAGTCATACTGATGGATTGGTTAGAAGGCACTCCAAAATGGAGGTTTAATAGTATTTCTCAATTAATAGGTACTTAGCTTTATGTTTATTTACATTGTATGGCTTTGCATAAATCAGTATCTGAGTTATTGTCTTAGAAATATTTTCTTTCTTTATTCAAGCAAGATTTATTACTTAATGTTGGATTTAATCTACACTTAGGCTTGTTTTAATATTTAGAGAATTACTGGCCTTGTCATGAAGCTTTAGGAGAAAGCAAATCATACAGGTTTTTTGAGCTTGTTTATGGCTCCACTTGTTACTTGTCTTTTGACTCTACACCAATACCCACATTATAGGTACATTTTTACCTCTTAATTTAATACTCTAATACAAACATCTTCAGCAAAACATGTACTGTACAATAGTTCAAATTGTCTGTTATTCATCTGTTCCTTCTTGTGAAGGATTTGATATTGACTAATATCTGTAACAGATTACAGGAGTAAGTGGGTATTAGTCTTAAAACAGTGTATCCATCTCTGTGACTAGTCACCAACAGATCTGTCCCTTTCTGTGCCATTCTTAGCCTTCCGTTACCTGTCTCAGGTAAATGTTGCAAGATAATGGTCTAGTATGGGTGACATGTTCTCTACTTTTTATATTTTAAGCTGATTTGTGCATAATCTCTTCAGACGATTCTCATTTAAAATGTAAATACATGTTGTACTTCATGGAACTTTGCTGTGTTTGCTGCTAATAAAAAGTCAAAAAACCTTCTGAGGAGAATTTTCCATGGAGAAAGGTTTTGTATGACTTTACTACATGACTTTACATGTAGAACTAAATCATTTAAGAATAAAAGTAATGCTTGCTTTTTTGTTGTTTTTCTGTGACCTGAACATGTATTGCAGTATGCTGAACAAGTGTTGCAATTCAAACTCAGCTTTGCAAGTGAAATTTTTCTACAGGAAAGACAGAAAAATTTTACTGAAGTGACTCAGATTTTTACAGGGAACTAACCTTTTTCAAGATTGCAAGTAAGGTATTTGAATTAAACTTTGTTCATCCTGCAAATCACTATGTGGTGGAGAGGAGGGCTATTTTTACACACATGCTATATGGGGCTACTGATTTATATGTGTATGTACAATTGTGTTTTGGAATGTCTTCAGTAAAGCAATTTCTACGAATAGAATTAAATCAGTTTCAGTTTTATCTGTAACAATTTTATATTAAAGTTTTTAAAATAACGCTCAGATGTGATGTTATCTTTAGGAAATAAATGGGCATAAAGTCATCAAATAATGCATTCTTGTGTCCTGATGCTTTTCCACATTATCATATGGAAATGTATCTGCTTCATTTGTTGAAGGAAACAGAGGACTTGAAAGAATGGAGTACCTAAAGCCAAACCTCATCCCAAACACTCTACAAACTCTACAAACTTACTTTATTTTGTCTCACCCGCACCCTGCAATCATATATTTCCTGGAATTCAAGTCCATATTTGCATTCTTCTGGGCTCTCTGTTCTTTTTTCTGAATCATATTGCTTAATTTTTGTAGAGAAAAGAACTGCTGAGAAAAGAGAACAAGCCAACTAACCAAAACTACTGTTTGTCACCCTTGCAGTTGCTTGAACAGCCTTCAAAGTAATGAAAAATTCTTGTTTGAGAAGTGTTATATTACAAGGTTTTATCAGCTATGCAGGGTTCCCTGGCTGAGATGGGGAAGGGCTTGTCAGAGAACTACATACTCTTCCTTATTTCATCATCTTAAAAGAAAAGTAGCTCTTCCTTGGCACCATATTCAAACTGCCCAAACTGATTTGAGAACGGTAGACTAGTGTGATGCTTTACTCTCATTAAGTGCTGCACAGCCTGGCTTCAGTTCCCATTTGATGTTTGCAGCTGGATGCCCAGTGTAGTCTTTCAGCTTCCATTGGTGTTATTTTTCTTATTCCTTCCACATGTAAATAGCAATTGTATGGGTTCTGTTCTCGTTTTGCCTTTTCGGTTTGATGATTGTAGATGATTGAATCATTTTAAGGGGCAGTTAAAGGAAAAAGGTCTCCTAGGGAGGCATCCAGCAAAATGGCTTGGTTAATGGATATGACGAAAGACAGCTGAAATATGACTGAAGCATATTTTTCAAGACAAAAGTGATCTGTGGTGAGTGGAAGAATTTCGAAGAACTGACAGTCCTAACTTGTCTTTTGGAAATTACAAGTCCATGATTAGTTACTTAGTAACAAAATATATTATTTGATTAATTTGTTGCAGTGAGATCTGATATAGTGGCACATGCAAGGTCATATCTAGTTAGCTAGGGAGAGTTGTTAGGTCGGGAGCCCTCTCATTCCTACTTCATCACTTCTCAGCTTAACTGTGGCAATTCAGTATATGTGGCATGAAGTTGTTGGTATTGAAGAAATGTCAGTTCTGTCATAAGACTTTCCTGCTGTGGCACACTGGGTGTCTATACAGAAATTATGATTAAGCTCCATCTATGTGGAGACTAGTCTGAGAACATCTCTTCCAGAAACCACTTGGTCCAACACTACTGATTTATTGACCTTTGTTTCTTAAAGAGATAAACATGTCTATACAGAGACTGGCACGTACTCAGTCTTTGTCAGGTGTAAATTCAGGATATTGCAAGTGATGCAGTTGCTAACATCCAGCATGCCTGCTTCTATATGTTTTTCACTTACCTGTTGTTTGCCTAGAGTCTGAAGTCTCTATGTGGTTCTGTTTTCAAATATTCTAGCCTGTGATGTATCCTAGAAGTCACCGTTAGCACCTAAATCATACTTTATTTCATCTGCTTGGTAGCTGTGTTTTCATGCTCAGAATCTCTCACTGTCCTCATTTCCACCAAAGCAGGCAGTTAAGTGGGGAACTTGGGACTCTGGTGTCTGCTTATTTTTAGCAAAGGAACCTCTGTCATTTTATAGAAACTTTCATTTTTTGACTCAAGTACAGTTTTATTTCTCTCACTCGTAAGACTTATATGTGTTTCTAATATGGTGTATGCAGAGTTGGAAAACAAGATTACAAGGGCCTCTATGATTAAGATTCTAAAACATGCCTGGTCAACACCACTTGTAATACTTAACTATCCTTACTGCTAAAAAGGATTTGATAAGGTGGAGTATTTTCTTCTAATAATTTTAGTACCTACAATACGAATTTCTCTTGAGCTTATTGGTTTTCCTGTCCACTGTGAACATGAAAATATTGCTCTCATTTTTATGCAGCAACCTTTTGCACATTTGCTTAGTACAAAAGGCTGCACCATCACTTCTCTCTTTTATTTTTTTTTCTTTCTTCAGATAAATTCCTTTTTTTTTTTTTTTTTTTTTTTTTTTTGTTAGCTAGAAACTTCACCACTCAGAACTTTCTTGAAAGATAGAGCCTAGAACTATGCATAGTACTGCTGGGTTTCTTTTGTAAAGTTGCTTTATAATACTGCTTACATGGAGAGGATCAGATATCAGAGTCAACTTGTCTAATAATTCCTCTAGAGCCTGTGGGACTCTTTATGCCTCTGCTGAACTTTGTTCCAGTCTCAAAACAAGCTGTGCAGTGACACCATCTGGTTTATTTTTGCCTATATAATTCTTTCTCATTTAAATTGTTATTTCAACCTAATTCAGTTTCATCTGCTTTATAAAAACCCTCTCCTTTGCTTGTAATAGCTTTGTTTGTGTCCTTATTTGGTGCTGCCCACACAGGACTTCTCCTGTTTTCAGAAACAGAATTGATGTTTCTCTCACACGGAAAGTTTGTGGTGAGGGGGCAGTATACGTTATCAGGCTAACTGATTTTGAGAGTGCAGATGAGTTTTTTGATACAGAAGACCTGCAGTTCTGAAACAGCTGCAAACTTTGAAGCTAAACATGGGGTGAGAGTAGTCATTCTGAGTTCAGCATAATTAACTTAATCAGATAGTTCAAGAGAATATTTCTGCTGCTTAAGTTTGAAATTATGAATAAAAGAACCATGACAAGGATTTTTTCCTTTTTGTTATGATTCACTTAGAGATTCTCCAGGTTTGTTTAGAAAAGCCTAGAGAAGAACTCATTAATGCAATCAAGGAAAAATCAGAGACAGGGTAGGTGTCTTCTCCTATTTGGTGTTCCAGCATGGGCAACTAGAAATGGGTAGGCTCTTACTGAATTAGGAATTAGTAAACTTCAATTGCTTTTGTTGTCCGTGACTACTATGAAATACTACATTCCTGAAGTACAAACATGAAAATCAGATAATTAATTTATTTTCTTCTTTAGAAACAAACACGCGTAGTATTTTCTTACCTGAAGTCATCATTTTCATATTGCCAGTCTTTCTGATAATAGAACATGAATTTGACCTGTCTTTGCAGCATTTGATCATAGAATCATAGAATGACCCGGG
>NW_010145945.1:0-1798 GCF_000699245.1 Pterocles gutturalis | reverse complement strand
TCTTTGTTTCTTCTTTTTTTTGTTTGTTTGTGGGATTTTTTTTAATGTTAATCATTCAGGCATGGAAATGAAAGACTGAAAAGAGGTGAAGATCATTAATGCTTTGTCTTCAGCCAGCACCAAAAAACCGTGATTTGCCCCCTACAGACTTTTACCTGCCATTTTGCCATTCTAGGCCAATGTTTTGAAAATGCTTTGAATGTTTTTAAATGTTTTGAAAAACAGCTTGCTAAATACATGAAAAGTAGTAATAAAGTAATTTTTTTTTCAAATACAACAGAAACAAGAAGACTGACAGAAAGTTTGTAAGATCAATAGATGAGAAAGTTGTAATAGGAACGTTTGAGAAAGATAAGACAAGAATAGAACTAAAAGCATTCTTTGCATTGGTGTTCACTACAAAGGACATACAGGGGTTTCTTCCTGGAAATTTTCCTTAGAGCTAAACTGAAGAAACTGCTTCAGACTAACATGTCACTAAAGATATTTTAGAACAAAGTGGTAAGATGAATAGTAACAAATTGTCAGGTATTCATCCACCTGCCTAGAAAGAAATTAAAAATGTAATCGTCAAATTACTAATCCTGCAACATGTCACTTAATCAAACTCATTATCAACAGAATGAAATGTGGCAAGTACTGTATTTACTTTTTTACAAGACTCAATGGAATCTGGAAAACTACAGACTAGTAAATTAGCATTCTGTATTAAGGAAACCAGTTACAAAGTATAACAAAGTATAAAAGAAGCTGAAACACAGATAAACATGATACAAAGAACAATATTTTACGATAAAGAATAGCCATAACAAAGTATAAAAGAAGCTGAAACACGGATAAACATGATACAAAGAACAATAATTTACGATAAAGAATAGTCAAGATGGGTTTTATAGAAAAAACTTTTTTTTTCTCTAATTTCCTAAATTTATTTGAAGGATGCAAGGATATTGTAAACAGAAATTATTCCATTATTGTGGAACCATATGTGTCTAGTTTAGGGTAAGACGAAAAGACTTTCATGCTGTATGATTTGCTCTTCATTGACTATAATGGAAGACATCACACTTGTCTCATGTAGGTCTGTGAATTCCTGTGTCTTAATCTATGAATTATCCCCTTCAATTTAATTTAATGTTAATCTTACCATAAACTGCCGGGAAATAAGACTTCTTGGGTAATTGCTATCAGTATATTTGAAAAGATAACGTAAAATTCTAGAATAGCAATTGTCAGTTGACAAATACAGGGAATAAATCCCACCATGCCCTTCTATAAGATTTGTGATATTCAATACATTTACAAATAATGTGAGAAGGGTATAGTTAGTGAAGATTTGAATAACAGTGACACAAAAATATCCAGACGTCTAAAAATAAAGGCTGACCATAAAACCTCAGAAGAAGAATTTGATTGTAATTGACCTCACAGTATCACAAAAGTGAGAAATAAAGTTGCAGTTTAAATGTAAATAGTACACATGGGGAAAAAACAAACCAAAACACAAAGTAATCCTAAATATGCCACTTTGTCATGCACTCTAAATAAAACTGTTCTGGTTCAGAAGGGTTTTCTTTGACTAATTTTTGATTGATTAATGACAAACATCAATGTTCAGCAAAAATCTTAAGATAAGGTCAGGAATTATTCACAATAAAATAGAGCATAAAGCAGAAAGCACAATGCATTATAAACCCCTAGGCTATCTGCATCTCAAATGCTATGTACAATTCTGCTTCCTCCATATGAAATCTTTGGTAGAAATAGAGAAAGGCATGGAAAATTTCTAAAAACCTTA
>NW_010145944.1:0-14192 GCF_000699245.1 Pterocles gutturalis | reverse complement strand
ACATATATAACTATATATAATATAGTTATTTAGATATGATATATACTATGTAGATGATCATTATTATACTTATGGGAAATCTTACATTGAATTTTCTTAATGTACTTTAAAATATTAATACCACTTCTAGTATAACTAGTGCTACTTACCTAATATGTAAATAAAGTGAGGCAGATAGAATTTTTTTGTTATCATCACCATCAGCAACATCAGGGCAAAGCACATCCCAATTAGAATATTGTACTATGTTTTTTCACCAACTTAATATAATTGATCACAAACAATAAAAAGAATGAAAGTCATTTTAAGGCCTGAGAGGAACAGACTGAAAAAGAGAGGCTCATGGCAGGTGGTTTGTATCTCCTTCTGATAGCAGCAATATTATAGAAGAATTTCAGGACCGGTGCAAATTTGCATGGGTTCTTTCCCTTTTGGTCATGAATATTAACTTCTTATTATTTTCCTCCTAAAGAGCTTAGATGTAGGGATCCATTTATGTCTGAAAAATTCTTCATGACAGAGAATTCAGCAAAAGTAAGAAGAACTTCTACAGTGTTTTCAACTTCCTCTTAAAGGTTTTTTGTTTGTTTTGTTATGTGGTAAACAACAATAATAAAAAGGCTGTTTAATTTAGATCTAGCTTTGAAATGATGAATATTTTATTTTATCCTGGAGTTAACTCTTCTGTACTTTAAAGTGCTTCTTACACAAATGACCCAGACAGTGATCCACTTCCCTGTGCCTCTTAGACGTCTGATAAAAACAGGCGTTAAATTGAATTACCTCATGAATATAAAGTGACAAGAAATGATTCTTCACAAAGACAGCCAAAGGGAACATAGTCATTTTGCCTTATCGAGATCTGATATGTCTTGTTACTGCATAGCCTTTAAAATGCTGAAACAGAGAAAATGTCTACTCTACATCTTGGTTTCACTGTCCTATTTCTCACAGTGGAAAGATGGTACACAATCCTTTCACATTTCTGATTAAAACAAACACCAAATGTGTAGGTTTAGAATATCCATTACAGATCTAGCTATCATGCTGCAAAAAAAGTGTTGGACTTTCCCTGTACCTGAGAAAAATTTAGTTCAAAGCTGAAAATCTAGATTTCAGTGACTAAAGAGGACTTGCTTCCACTGAATTTGTTTGGATTTTTCTTATATGTAGGAACAATAACCTTCCAGAATATTAAAATGGGTTTTATACTTTAGTTTATAGGTTTTTTTCTTAGTCTTACACCAATACTAATTTCACTGTTTTTATTCTATATTTGCATTTGTTATATTCACTTTTCTCATTTACTTACTGCTTTCTTGCAAGATGGAAATACAGGTTCCTGCCCCCCCCCCAAAAAAAATTACACAGCTATTTTCAGTGGCTTTTTCTAAAAATTCACATCTTCTAAACTTTCTACTAAATATGCACATCTTCTAACATTGCCCTACAAGGGAAAATAGAGTTTGTTGGTTTTCGGTTTTAGCTACATCTTTCCTTTTTATAATCCTTAATTTAGGAAATAGATAGGCAGACAGTATATTGAGACTGACCTGAAGTTAGCTTCATTAACAACAGTTTTCAAACTTCCGATGAGTCATAAGAGGAAGATATGTGCATATGTGTTAAACCTTCCCGCATTTCACAACCTAGTTGTAGTATTTCAGATCCCAGTGAGTGTTCGCAGTAGTATTTCAAATGTCTGCATTCCTTAGTGTGTAGTGTTCAAGCTGATTTAGATCTATATCTAACATATTGTATTAATTTACCCTATTTTATATAATATATTATCATGTAGGCTCTGTAGGGAGAATCTTTGAACTTGATAAATTAATAACAGGACAAGGCTTTTTTTTTTTTTTTCTTCTGTTGGACCTACATTTAAACAGTACTGAGAGAAGTGTTGTAGTTAGAATCTTCTCACTGAAGCTCTTTGAATAGCCTCTGTCTTTACCCATTCTTTTGAGAAGGCAAGAGAAGTAGTGAGTCATAATAATGCATGGTGCTTGTCTCAGCCAGAACATACCTTTCATTTGTCTGCTACTGAAAAATGTGTTCCATCCAAGTTTACTTTGATATTTATTAGACAGTGTGAAAGAACACCTACTTCTGAGCTGCATTAAATGATCAGAGAAGTACATCTTTTCTGTATTTTCATGTCGCTGATTCCAGGGCATCATGCTTGTTTTTCTCCCAAGATGGGTAAGACCAACCTAGACGATAAAGAGATAAGTTCTTACCCATAAATCTTCTGAGAATTAATGAAAAAGGGATAGAGATTCCCCTTGCACTGATTTTGGGGAAGCATAATTCTGAATCTGGAGAATCAAAACATGTGACAGAACGTCTCCCAAAGACTGAGAACGAGAGACATGGCAGAATTAGTAGAAAAATCTAAGGGTTTTGAGGTGACTGTCGCTTTTATATAGTAGATTCAGAGTTATTATAAAAGGTGCAGCCAAGCTACCTTCAATAAAACTGCTTTGTGTTGATTTTCACCTTCTTTAAAAATTATCTTTCAGTAATACTATGCATTTTAAATGTTTTTATTAAGAATATGATTTTCTGTCTTTTCAGACTTATAGATGGATGAACTTATGGGACTTTTTCAACAGCTGTAACCCACTTTTTTATTATAAATTTTGTCCTGATCTTTTATTTTTACAAATTTATTCATTATTCAGTATTACTTGACAAATAGTTTATATATACATTCCAGACTTTTTTTTTTTTTTTTTGGCTAGTTGAGTTAGGTAGCATTTTACTTTGATTTAATATGTTCTTTTCTATTCTTGATGATTTATTTTTCCACATATCCTCCAAGATTTGACTTGTATTTCAGACTGAATATTGGTGTTTATGTCCCTCTCTTGACTCAAAAGCTATTGTGACCTTGATCCTTAATTTTCTGACCTGATGTCATCTGACTGAGGTCACTTCAAAAATATTTCTTAGGATTTCTCTTTGAAACAAGGCAGTGCTTCAATCACATGGTCTGACTTTTCCCAAGAAGTTTTCAATGTACCTGTCAATTTGAGTCAAATTTACAGAGGATTAAAGGTCACAAAGATAATTAAAATCCAGCAAGTTTCATGAGATCAGCAATTATCAGGATTTTTGCGGCCAGCTGTTAAGTCTATCATCACGCGCACCAGGAGGACACACAGCCGCAGCATATGCTGTCACTTGTCCATCTGGGGCAGCTGTGGAGTAAGCTACTGGAGAGGAACTGAAAGATTTACAAGAGTAATCACAGAAACATGATTGTAAGGCAACTAAAAACATTAAGAACACACAATATAACAGAACTATTACACTGCAATGCATTGTGCTATAAAGTCATTCTATATGAGCATACTTTATTGGGCAAATATAGATTCTGCTTATGTAAAATGAGTATCCTGAGACAAAATACTATGATTTATTACAGAAATTAGGACTGGGGGTTTTTATTATTTTATTTTATTTCATTTTTATTAATAGTTTCTAGAAGTACTAGTAGTCTTAAAAGAAATAGCTGCAGTAGTTTCATCTTACCACCCCCTCCCCCCCCCAAAAAAAAATCTCTGAACTATTCACTGACTGTGTTGGTGAAATCTTTACTATAAATGGACTAGCTTTCTCCCCATCAGATCTTTCTTCATAGCTGAAGTTGGCAAACCATTTAGCCCTTTTTTTCTTGCAAATTATATGTAAGCAGCTTGAGATTGCTATTGTAGATTTTATGTAAGCAGCTTTAAATTGTTATTATTTTGCAATTGTTAACTGAAGACTAGATACAAACATATGGTAGGCTAGAAGTTGTTTGATTTGTTCACTTTGGAGATGTCTTCAACCATCTGAAGTTCATTATTCACAGTCTGTGACAGACATCCACCATTTCACATGGTCTCAACTGCTCTCTGAATGCAGATTTCCTAGGAAAGAGCATTTGAAGCTCACATATCACAGCAATATTCATATGCAAACTCAGGTATTTCCCTAAGGAGCTGGAACATCAGAACTTTTGGTGTCAACAAAAATCCATTTGCATTAATGTCCTTCGACAAAACCACATAAAAGTTCTGCAGACCACTTGTACTATTAAAGCTGTAATAGGTCTAAAGATGTAATAGGAAAAAAAAACCACAGATATGCAATATCTTTCATTGTTAATAAATTACACAGTTAATAAAATTAAGGGAAAAAAGCCTAAAGGGCTTGATAAATTGAACATGATAAATTTTCTGTGTTTTCTCCAATTACATGAGCTGATCTAAAAACAGATTATTACCACTCACATCCATCCTATCTTTCAAAAATTTTTTTCCTTTACTCTTAGTTCTTGATCTTGCTGTTTGTTTTGATGAAGTTCAATCCGTCAAAGAGAAACTGCAAAATTAGACATACAAGTGCTGACAATTTAGTTCTAATTTGATCTCTGTTATTTCATCCATGTTATGAGGTTTAATCTCTGTTAAAACTTATTACATTATGGATCTCAGTTACATACATCAGCCTGAAATTTGCATCCCTCCTCCTAAGTGTCATCAAACAATTCTTAAACTTTCAAATAAATTTGCTTTCTATGTCTTTTTTTTCTCAAGGATTCTCCCTGGGTCTTGGGATTTTTTTACTGAAGTTCATAATACCTTCCCAGATTTACCTTATTTGAGCATCCCAACCCGTTTTAAACTCAGAGGTCCTGGATTCAGTGTGTAAATCTGTGTTTGCAACTAACCAAGCAGGCTCAGATCATCCCAAACGATATCAGGTCAAAAGAGAGGCTGTTTCTCAGCCTTGTTCAAATTACAATTACTTAAAACTTTTGAAAAATTTAATTGACCATTTAATGATCTAGAAAAAAAAAATACTGTCAACTGTGATCAAGGTGGTTTTCATTTATAACCAGAGAAATATGAGGCTAACATTTGAAAATTCATTTCCTGTTGCTACTGTTATTACTGTCATGCATCAAAATGGATATATGGGGATCTGATTTTCTCTTTTCAGACAATGTGGTCCATATTCTGTTCTCTTGTCTGCCATCTAGTCCGCCACAGAGCACAGGCTGAGAACTCCTGATTTAAGCCATATTCAGAGCAACATTTTTTATGGTGTGACTCTGCTGTGAAACTTTGCTCGGTATCCATCACATTCTCCATTCAATGGCCGTCAGATACTGTACCAGAGCAGACAACTTACTGTACTAGAGAAGATGGCTTAGGAAGCTTCCTAAAAGAGCCATGATATCACCTGTGTGAAAGGGTAGTAATAAACTTGTTTCCCCTTTAATCCCATACATTATTTCAAGCAATACAGTTGAGACTACGTCACTCACAGTTGAAAATAAGATTGGTTACAGAAGACAGAAGGCAGGCAGCTAAACTGTAATCAGTCTGAAAAGATCTGGGGACAGCTGCTGTGATCTTAGGAGGCAGAGGTTAGTTGCATGAAGTTTATGCAACAAGTTGAAATGACTGGTTTTCATTCTGTAAGTTTCTTTATTTTACAAACTGCTACTAGGTTGGCCAGGAAGCTGTTTTGGCAGCTGAAAGATAGGAAACAAACACACATGTATAACTTCTGGAAACTCCTTAAATTATTTATCCAGACCAAACATTTTGGTAACTGACAACTTCTGAAGAAATTGACCTGGCATAAACAGTGCTCAGAATGCCTGTTTGCAAAATACATCATTGTAAATGGATTGAGAATTTCAAAAAGAATGATTTCTATTTGCCATAGTAAATGTGTTCTATTGGTCTCACATCTAGGGCTGATGACTTCTAGTCTAGACAGATGGTGGAAATCTTTACATTACATCGATTTTTGGATTCAGCCCATTCTCAATACGCTGTGAGATGCCCATCCTGCAAGTAAATAAGTTTATACAGCATGACCTTAAATATGAATGCATAGATACCGATGTATCATGTGAAGAACATACAGTAGAGTCTGAGTACAAAGTTAAACATTCAATTTGCTTGAAAAATTAATGTGAGAGAACTGGATCTTTTATATAAGACAATCTTTTCAAGGAACAATCAAAGACCTGAGTGCGGTTTGTAACAGCCGTAATCTTCCTGATGTGCAATTCTGATAACCGTAATCCTTTTGTTTTGTCAATGCTAATGATCCTTAACTTTGCCTTGGGTTATCCAACTCACCTATTGGTCTTTAATTTCAAGCAAAAATATCAGTGCCTTTGTGAGGCATTGGTTTAGCATAAAAGAAAATATTGTTTTGGTCATAGAAGCATATTTTATAGATATGTGAAGTGTATGGCAAAGGTCTGTTTTTTATCAGTGGTCATAGGAAAACACATGAAGAAGCCAAGTTCAGAGGGTAAAAGGCTCTGTGAGTCTTACTTAACTATTTCTTACAAAAGTTATCGCTTCAGTGTTTACGAAGGTTAATACCCTCAATGTTCACATTTTTTGGTTGTGAAAACAGGAGTCATTATTAATGTCCAATGTTCCCTACAATAATTTTTGTTTTACAAAAAATACAAATAGGTTTTCAAAAAATTATTGAAACGCATTCAATAAATATACTACAAGTCAATATTTAAACTATTTTTTTTTTTTTGCTTTAGTTTTGGACTTGACTTTTCAAAGTTTACCTAAATCTAGCAGAATCAACTGAAATAAATAAATAAAGTTGGCTAGAGACTACCAGTTTGCACAGGTGCAAATGGATTTGATCATATGTTAATTTATTGAGAGCCAGGGGCACAACTCCAAATTGCAAAACCAGATGCTCGGCTCTTTTCTCTATGTGAGGGAGAAGGAAAAGAGAAAGACAGAAAAGCCATGAACCATGGGAGGATTCTGTGTTTTTATGATGTGGAGTTAAAAGCAAACATAAAATATAAGAAACTGGAGATGGTTACAAATTTATGGAGGCCAGTGTTCCTTTAAAAAAAAATCTCTAGTTTATCTGTACGGTTTATCTGCAACAGAAGCTCCTGAACCTTTTCTTATTTTTGTTTTTCTCCCTGTGCACTACAATTCCAGCAAGTGAGATCCCCTCCAGCAAAATTCCTTTCTGTTCTCATCCCTTCCCTTTTCTTGATCTCTGGTGGCTCTTGAATCTGTTATGGCACTCTGTATGAAACAAGCTCATGTCAATTTTTCTTCTTCTTTAATTAAATTCACTTGTTTTGTTAGTGGCAGCATAAAAATGTCTGTCACAGTTTATTAAAATCTTGCAATATGAATATTTATTTTAGATATAAACTTTCAATATATTTGAACAGATAAACTGCCTCTCCATAAAATGTGGAAGGGGGAGGGGGAAGGAGAAAAATAAAATAAAAAGGAGAAAGACATCTTTTACAGAAGAGATGCAGTCCTTTTAGACCTGTAATCTTGTATAAATTTAAAGTGTAATATTAAATGTATTGTAGACTATAGTTGGATTTCTGAGGGGGGGTGGGGAAGCTAATTAGTGAACCTTTTAAGTATAGTTCAAACTGGGTGTAAATAAACATTCCAGAAGTGATATCTTTACCTTTACTGATAGCATTGACTTCCTTATTTTAACAAGACTTTGAAATTAATTTTTCTTTCTTTTTTATGGTGTTCATGACCTCTGTTATTTTAGCCTCCAGGCTATAGCAAAAATACAATTCACCAGTATTCAGATATGGCTTTCAAACAGTATCAGAAAGATATTTAAATTACTTAAAAATCTCTTTTGCTGTTGATGTTCTATCTTCTTTGACCTGCTTTCAACAAGTATCTGTGTCCAGTTACTTAAAATTCATTATCGTCAAAATTAATCTCTTGATCTTACCTTTCAAAATGTTTCACTAATTAATTTTCCATCTTAGGCAGCAGCATCACTGTTCTCCAAATCGCTTCACTGATGTCAAAGCTTAAACTCATGCTGTCTCTAGGGGAACGCTTCCGCTGGGTTTCTCTCAGACCTTGTCAGTCGAACTGTGCACACAGACAAAACATTTATGCAAGCTTTTACTATTGCCTACATTATTATGATTCTATGATTCTATGATTAACTATGACAACATCTGTTCTCTAGCCTCGCTTACAGCAGCCTTGTTCCTCTGAAGTCATTGCAAGATATTGCTGGTAGAGTCATCCCAAACTCATTTACTGGGAGTTACATTGACCCTAAAAATGCTCCTCCAGCATTTTTAATCTTTACTTCTTTCCTATTTTCCCCTTATGTCTTTCCAATAATTCAGTCCAGCAATCTTTGTAAAATCTAATTGGACATAAATGTGACTTTCTTCATTTCTTCCTTCAAGTCACTTTTGCTAAAAGGGATCTTACGAGAAGCCATTCAAGTACTCTTTCCACTGTAGTGAATAGATATTAACTTATACCTAAGTCTTCTTCCTGACTTTCTTTTTCCTGTTCCCAATATGTCAAAGTAAAAAAAAAAATCAGTAAAATACTCCCACTAGATTATATTGTGAGGTTGTTTTTTTTGTTCTCATTTGTGAAAACATTAGGAATTCTCATAGAGGATCATCAGTGTAGATAGAGCTTTAGTTCTTGAAGGAAATGTGATGCAACTATTGTGTGGAGGTATATTGTGATGGGATCCCAAGTCAGTCAAAGTTTTGACTTTGCCCAGACCTTTTTTCTGTGTAGAAAGTTCTCCAAAATTTAAACTTTAAAAATATGTAAGTGAAAAACTTTTTCAGAACTTTTAAACAAAGAAAGCTGCAAGGGATTGGTCTGAGAGAACAGAAATGCTAAAAATTCACAAAATATTCTCCCACTGCACACTTGCAGGCAGATTCCTACTCCCAAGTTTGTTTTTTTATCAGGTCAGTGACTTTGAGTTGGTGCAAACTCTATGAGGTCCCTTTTGGCCTCTTCAGAGTTTCTCTTTCTGTCACCTCTTTGGCCTGCTTCAGAGATGGGAGTTAGTGGTACCAGTGACACACAAGATCTGAAGTGACAGGTGCCTAGAGACTGTTTCTTCCCTGTTGCCTTTCCCAGAACTACTGGTGTGGATGCCTTTGCTGTGACTCATGGTCGGCTGCTCCCAGGGAAGGGGCAATCGCTACCTTCTGCAGGAGTGCACCATCTGGCACAGACATCTTTTCAAAAGAGTACAAAGATAATGTACGTAAACATCATGGCATACAAACTGAGAATGAGATACCATCCATTGCGCATTTAGTTAACTGTCTTAGGCTGTTTGGAGAAATAAAATCAGTTTACTGATAACTAGAGTGAGGCTGTATCAAACCCATATTTGTCAGAAAAAAACAGGTTTGAAACCTTCATTTTTAACTGTCTACAAGTTCAACAACTAACCAGGCAAGTATCTTGGCTCTGTCTATAATTCAACCCATCTTGAGCTAGTTCATCGCTCCTATTTCAGACAACAATATCTGGAGGCACCTCTCTTCCCTGATTAGAGAAAGTAGACAGTTTAGGTAGCCAACTTTTAGAGCACCATCCTTGTGGCTGAAGGTTGGTCTTATTGTTCAGTTTAAACTTCTTCAGAAGACTCTGAGTGTTTTGACCTGAAGTTTTAAAAATGAGGAATTTCAGGACTTCATTTGAAAATCAGTTTGGTTTTATTTTTGAATGATGAAATATGAAAAAATAAGGAAACAAACCAGCATGACCTGACACATTTTAAGATTAAAAAAAATATTTCTGCTAAAAGAAATGTCTGGTTAAACATGGAAATGTTTTCCATCTGCGGAATTTCTAGAACACAGAAATCCTTTACTTGCCAAGCTTCAATGGCAAAAAATAAATGCAGAGAATTCCCACAAACACAGCATCTTCCACCAACTACCTGCATTCATCAACAACAGAAAATGGCAAAGTAGAAGATTTGTAAGTGTGACTGGAAGAATATCTAGGGTGTTGAAGGGCTACACATCTGGGATCTGTATTTGGAATATGTATATGGATAGTTACAAAGTACAGTGGGAGTGCCTTTTATGTAACATATACAGCACAATGGGAATGGGTTTTATATTTTATGTATTTACTCATACAGTGTGTACATATTGTATTTGTTTTATGTGGTCATAATCAGAAAAAGGATGTTTTTAATACAATTGGAGATGAAAAGGGAAAGCTGGATAAAACTGAAATATTTTCTTGCAAATCAGTAACATTATCCACATGAAACACAACTGTGTTGATGGGGTCTGGATGTGCTTGGAGATAACAAATTCCTAGATGCAAGGTTCTTAGTAAGCTGATTTGTAACACTTTCGGTGAACTAGAAAAACTATGCCAACTGGCAGATTTGCTGTATAATTGCAATATTACTAAACCAAGGCATTTCCTTAAATTTAACCTACTACTAAAGGTTGAATTTCAATAAAATGCTGATCATTTGTTTAGTTCTAGTTAATTTAGCTAACTTGGGGGTCCTGGTGGATGAGAAGGTGGACATCACAGAATCACAGAATGTTAGAGATTGGAAGGGACCTCGAAAGATCATCTAGTCCAATCCCCCTGCCGGAGCAGGAACACCTAGATCAGATCACACAGGAACGCATCCAGGTGGGCTTTGAATGTCTCCAGAGAAGGAGACTCCACAACCTCTCTGGGCAGCCTGTTCCAGTGCTCTGTCACCCTCACTGTAAAGAAGTTTTTTCTCATATTCAAGTGGAACCTCCTATGTTCCAGCTTGAACCCGTTGCCCCTTGTCCTGTCTCTGGATGTCACAGAGAAGAGCCTGGCTCCATCCTCCTGACACTCACCCTTTACATATTTATAAACATTGATTAGGTCACCCCTCAGTCTCCTCTTTTCCAGGCTAAAGAGACCCAGCTCCCTCAGCCTTTCCTCAGCAGAGAGATGCTCCATTCCCTTCATCATCTTTGTGGCTCTGCACTGGACTCTCTCCAGCAGTTCCCTGTCCCTCTGGAACTGAGGGGCCCAGAACTGGACACAATACTCCAGATGCGGTCTCACCAGGGCAGAGTACAGGGGGAGGAGAACCTCTCTCGACCTACTGACCACCCCCCTTCTGATACACCCCAGGATGCCATTGGCCTTCTTGGCCACGAGGGCACAGTGCTGGCTCATGGTCATCCTGCTGTCCACCAGGACCCCCAGGTCCCTCTCCCCTACACTACTCTCCAACAGGTCAGTGCCCAGCTTATACTGGTACCTGGAGTTGTTCTTGCCCAGATGCAAGACTCTACATTTGCTCTTGTTAAATTGTATTAAATTTTTCCCCGCCCTAATCTCCAGCCTGTCTAGGTCTCACTGAATGGAAGCACAGCCTTCTGGTGTGTCAGCCACTCCTCCCAGTTTTGTATCATCAGCAAACTTGCTGAGGGTGCACTCTACTCCCTCATCCAAGTCATTGATGAATATATTGAACAGCACTGGTCCCAATACCGAACCCTGGGGGACTCGACTAGTTACAGGCCTCCAACTAGACTCCATCCCATTCACCACAACTCTCTGTCTTCTTTTCTCCAGCCAGTTCACAATCCATCTCACTACCCGATCATCCAGATCGCACTTCCTCAGTTTATCTGCGAGGACACATGAGCCAGCAGTGTGCGCTTGAAGCCTGGAAGGCCAACTGTGTCCTGGACTGCATTAAAAAAAGGGTGGTCAGCAAGGAGAGGGAGGTGATTCTCCCCCTCTACTCTGCTCTTGTGAGACCGCATCTGGAGTACTGTGTCCAGGCTTGGGGCCCCCAGCACGAGAAAAACATGGAGCTCTTGGAACGAGTCCAGAGGAGGGCCACAAAGATGATCAGAGGGCTGGAACACCTCTCCCATGAAGAAAGGTTGAGGGAACTGGGCTTGTTTACCTCAGAGAAGAGAAGGCTCCGGGGAGACCTCATTGCAGCCTTCCAGTACTTGAAGGGAGCCTATAAACAGGAGGGGGAGCCACTATTTACAAGGGTTGATAGTGGCAGGATGAGGGGGAACGGTTTTAAACTAAGAGAGGGGAGATTTAGGTTGGATATTAGGCAGAAATTTTTCACACAGACGGTGGTGAGGCACTGGAACAGGTTGCCCAGAGAAGTTGTGGATGCCCCATCCCTGGAGGCATTCAAGACCCTGCCCACAGCAGGGGGGGTTGAAACTAGATGATCACTATGGTCCTTTTCAACACAGGCCATTCTATGATTCTATGATTCTATGATTAATTAATATGTTTGTATGCTATCTAAGCCCACTGCTATTTTGTTTTTCTTAATAATACTCTTGTTCTCCATTTTTCCTCACCTCCTAATGATGCATTTTCAAGACACTTTGCCCATCTTAGAACCCATTCATCAAGAACTTGCCCAATTTAAGCATTATCAACTATGCACTTTTTTAAACTTTGCTTTGATATTTACTTTAAAATATTAAAATATAAACTGTAAAAAAATTCCAAGGAAGGATCTTTGATAAAATTTTACCCATTTTCCAATAGCTTAGATGATTTTTTTCTGAGTTTGCACAAAGAAGAGGGAGGAGAGCAAGACATTTAACATTACAAAGTTAAACAAAATTTTGAAGAATTATTTAACTTCACTGATCACTAGAAAGCTGGTCTAGATGGACGTTGTCTGTGAGGGACTTAATAAGAAGAAGTGGCATCAGTTGACTTCAGCAGGCTTCACCTTGGGACGTTCAGATTATATTTGCATTCTAAATTTTCTGGACTGATAATTAATTTATTTCGTCTGCTGCTACATGTCATCTTCCTTCTGTTGGCCTATCTTCTGTTGCAGCCAGTAACACACATTCATATGTCTTCCATGTGTTGTCTGCCCTTACAAATATAGGCAACTTTTGCTACACTCTAAGTCTAAAATACAGCCATGCTTAAGAAGGCAAAAATGTACATAATGGAATCCTGTGAACCAAATCTTGAAATCCTTTTCCCATCACATTTAATTAAAATCGTAGTAAAAAAAAAAAAAAGCCAGTATTTCAAATCTGTCAAACTTGATGGAGATCTATAATTTCATCAAGCTCTTTGCTGTAAGTAAAAAGTTGCTTTGTTGACAGTCTGATTCAAGTTAATAGGAGGCAAGAGTCCACATGGCAAACCTGTTACAGACAATTTGAAGTACTCAGCACTCATATTGCCAAAACCTTTATCAGAGTAGGCCTAAAGAAGGGGTGCAAATGTAAGTGTACCACATTTCCTTCTTTTGGTTAGCCCATCTAGCCTACTACCCAGTTAAGTGTAGTTTCCATTTAATCGCATTTCGTATCTTAGTGGGAGACTTCAGTCACCAGTTCTGTCAAGGAACATATCCAAGCAGTAAATTATGACGTATACTCAGCATAGCTAAGATTTGCTTTATCCCTCCAGTCAATTAGCAATTATGCACTCCTAGGTAGTCCAGTGGATTGTAAAGTTGCAGTAAAGTGGCATTGCGTCAGTTCCAGTGAACTGTCCTTGCTTATACTTTCCAGTCAGGCCTGAATCGATTTTCAAGAGTAACAACTGTGTGGACAGTACTACAGGGAGGATCTGTGGCGCAGGTCAGACAGAATATTCTGGCAATGTTTTTTTCTGTCAGATAATGTTAATTCACTATAATAAAAATTATTTGCAGTCATGTCACTGCCATTGACTTCATATTTGGGAATTTCTGTTCAAAAAAAGGTTGCTCCATCATTTAGATGAGCAGGATACTCAACTGTACTGATTATCAGGCTAGGCAGAGCCAAAAACTGGCATATCTTACCTCCCAAATACATCCCCTAAGACTGAGCTGGAAAGGCAGTCTCTTTTGAGCATTATTCTTCCCCCTATTACTCTTTACAGTGGCTAAAACCTTAGCATTTTTTACTAAGAAACTAATGGTATTCCCCAAGTATGAGGAAACTTAGGTTCACTTTTCTACTTTAGTATAATACAGAGGTCTGGAAAATACCCTCTCTGCCCACAACTTGATTGTTTTGAGGTAAGGCATTACATGCCCGTATGTCCCACATCTGTTCTTGGTATGATTGAATTTGACTGTTGAGAAACAAAGCCGCATGTCAGAACTTCGCAATGCTTTTCAAACTGTATGCCTGGTTCTGGACAACCTAAATCATTTCTATATTAAACACAAGGAACAGTCTTCTTGCCAGAGTGTTAAACTTATCCAAATCTTATTTGGTGCTGCATGTGCAGATGGTTGAGTAGAAGTGTTGGGAGGGATAATACAAGACAGACTTATTCTAATTTCCATGTAGGAGGATACACTTGCAAGAGTATTGTCGTGGTTTTTTTTTTTTAAAACCA
>NW_010145943.1:10118-29791 GCF_000699245.1 Pterocles gutturalis | reverse complement strand
CAAGCTGGAACACAGGAGGTTCCACCTGAGTATGAAAAAAAATTTCTTCATGGTGACGGTGACAGAGCACTGGAACAGGTTGCCCAGAGAGGTTGTGGAGTCTCCTCTGGAGACATTCAAAGCCCACCTGGATGCGTTCCTGTGTGATCTGATCCAGATGTTCCTGCTCCGGCAGGGGGATTGAACTAGATGATCTTTCGAGGTCCCTTCCAGTCTCTAATGTTCTGTGATTCTGTGATTCTTTGATTCTGTGACCTGTGCTGTGGCCTATCAGCTAAATGACTGAAGAGTCTCTCCAGACAACACATATTTAAAGACCAAGCTATACCACACACAGAGGGAAAAAAGAATCTGAATGTAAGAAGGAGAAATAGGATAAAAATAACGAGATATGTAGTCATGTGATTGATGTAATGTAGTGCAATTTCCTCAGGTCATGCGTGTCTAGAGTGTAGCAATAATCATTATGTTCAACAAAAATTACCTCAATGAGCTTCAGTCCAGGATGTATCACCTTCTCTGTGTCCCTATTCACAGTTAGCACAACAGAAAGTCCAACAACCCCCAATCAGAAATCCTACATGTAACTGAGTTTGCCATTACTCTTCCTGTGCATTATATGCTTTCTGTCACCTTCTACAGTTTATCGTCAGAAAGTGGGAGGTTCGCTACTGTGTATTCAGTTTTGTATTCTGATATGTCATCAAGTGAGTCTCCACTGAATGACCACACACTATACATTAGAAATGTACCATTCTTTACCCCTGAGAAAATGCATGCAGATGAAGAAGCATCCTTTGTACTCTGCTGCACCCGCTCATCAAAGACAAGTCCACTCCAGATCTGACAGCTGTGAGCCAGTTAAGCAGTGAAGGACATTGAAAGTGCTACGAGAAAAAGTTCTAGGCATTATATGTGCTGGTTTCCCAAAGCAATTTTTTCTGAGTTTTGGTTTTGTGTACCCCCAAAATACAACTACAAAGCTTATTCCAGAGGAAGAGACTTCTTGATAGCAAGACACCTCCAAAACCTCCAGTTTTCACTGTAATTGTGTAAAATAGATGAAGGCAGTCTATCGCAGTAAGGCACCTCTTGCACTGCTTTGGTTGCAGTGAACCGTCAGTCTTTACAGTAAGGGAGAAAATAAAAAATCCTCTACAGAAAATTGGTTAGAGCTAACTGGCTGAAAAACAACCACATCTTTCCAGTTTTCACTTCAGCAATTTTCAGTCCTAGAAAGTCACAGCAGGAAGTAACAAGGCATGTGACGTTTGAGGAAATAGTCCTCCTCTTGTGAGGTGATGGAATTTCCTAAAACTACATGTATCTTCTGCAGTGCAGCATTCTGATGACTTAGGTGTATTATGCGCAACAGTCATAATAAAAGATCAGAAGTTATGTAGAAGAAGGTTCTGTATGTAAAAGAAAAACCACTTTCCCTTGTTTCTCAAGAGGAAGTGGAGAAGCTGACCTCCCACGGGTGCTTTTTCTTCCCATATCTGTCATCCACCTTCAAAATTATTTACAAGCAGACCTAAGCTTTACAAATAAGTGTTATTCACTTTGTTTCAAGCTTATTCAGTGACTAAATCTCTACTAAATGCCCAACTCCCATTTTCTAGTGTCTTGATGTCTGTCTTTAGTGAGACCCAAATTACCAAGCACCTTGTATCTTCCAAGACAGGCTTTTCTGCCTTGCCTCCTACTTTCCTCTGTTTGTTCACATACAATTCCTTTTTGTTACTTTGTTTTTCGGACACCCAGAGTGGACTTTCCCCAGACAGAAGGCAAATGCCTTCTCATTGATGAGTCTACATCCACTGTAACACAAGTGTCATATGGGCTTTGACATTAGAAAAATACTGTATCCAACTCCATAGCCAACTTTTCATGTGTGGCTAAATTAAGCTTTAATTCTAAAAGCAGTGATAATGTGACACATCTACTAACCTTAGAAGATAAGCTTCCAGCACACTCAGAAGTTAACATATTTTCTGACTGACTGCTATTCAGAAGTCATTTTTAGCTTGGCTGGAGTTTATGAACAGTAATTAATGGATTCCCTGGACAAACAATTTAATGGTTTTAAATGAAGGAGAAAATTAAGCTCAAGCATGAGCAAACATGAATGCAACCTGACTTAGCACAGTTATGTAAGAGAAGTAATCATCTGAAAAAAGCTCAAAGCATAGTAATGACAAGGAATAAGAGAAGTATTCTGGTGATAATTATGGTATGCAAAAGAGAGTGACATTTTAGACAGTAAGGCAGTAACTACTAGAAAATTGGCCATGGAGGATAACAGGGTGCAAAAGAGATTGAGCAGACATGTGAGACTGAAGAGCTGATGTTCAAGAACTTTAAGGGAAAAGAGAGCAAAAAGGGAGCAGATTATACTAGCTCTGTCACCTGTCTCCAAAAGGATGGTGAGAGAATCAGTTGGTGGATGGCAACTTCAAATAAACTTATATACCATATAGTGCATATCTATTCACAAATAGGAAAACACAATAAAAATATGCAGTAACATGTAGGCATCTTCTCTTAGAAATGTCCATGTCCAACCTCTACATCTACAGTATCCTCTAACCACTGCCAAAATAAAGAAAATAAGGGAAGATATGAAGTGCAACCCATTTTTACAGATAGCAGAATTCCTGCAGAATGCATTTCAAAACACGGACACACAAACCTTGTTTGAACACATTGTTCAAATACCTAGCAGTGGACTCTAAAATGTTAGGGTACTGTATATATAAAAACTAAGGAAGTGTCAAAACAAAGAAGTGAAAGACACATGCAACATGAAATTAACGAGATATTTAACACTGAATGAAGTTCATCCGTTTCAGAAGGATTTTGGCCAATTTTCCAGTAGTATAGCAGATATCCATTAGCATATGGATGTTGCGAACAGGGAATTTTGAAGTGACTACAGAGACCAGGAAATATTTTAAGTGTGCAAATGGTAATGATGCCTTACTCTGAGCTACTGCACTCAGACCTTAGTGAGGAAGAGAGACACCATTCCCTCACAAAACTCATGAGCCTGTTTCAGGGAAAAAAGAATAGCCATGATGTCTGAAGCTCTCACAAACCCATTTTCAGATGAGTGGATATTAAGCTGTACCTCCCAGCCAAAACTTGGTACATATTGACAAAAAATAGCTTTGGAGAACTGTAGAGTTATGATGAATCTGGGATGCATTTCAGAAATTTTGTATCAGCTTTGCCTATCAAAGGAAAGCAGAAAACACGAGTTTTATTAATCTTTTCTCGTCCTGAGTTCATGTAGGTCTGAAGCATCTTTGTCTGAAAGTGTTTTATTGCCTTTCCTGAACACTATTAAAAATAAAGTTGAAAAGCAACTCCTTAGATTGTGTTGTTTTGCTCCACTGAGCCTCACTTAACTCATTAGGATCATAGAGGAGTTTGCAGTTTCAATGTTTAAGCTCTTTTGTGAATCAGACTATCAGAAATAACACTTTAGCTACATGGAGCAAAGTGTATGTATCACAATTTTTAGATCATCTTTTGCCTGTTCACAGTCTTCTTCAGCTGTGGAAAACCAGTAACTCTCAATATTTGTATGACATTTTTATGTTCAATTGTGTCTGTAGGAATGTTAACTAAAACTCACTGCTTTCTACAGGTTTTTCCTTAACAAAACAAAACAAAACAAAACAAAACAAAACAAAACAAAACAATAAAATAATATTTTGATCTACACAGAGACAATTAATTTAATACAAAGGTAGATGTAACGGAAGCAGTTCAGTATAGTTTCATAAACATAGCTCATTTGATTTCTGAACCACTTCAGTCTAATATCAGCACTCTTTTGCACATAAAATGTAGCCCAAAGCTTTCTAATGGGTAAGAGTCAAAAGTGAAGGAGCCATATATGTTATTGTCAAAATGTTATGTACCGTTCTCAGCTCCACGATTTCTACCTCTGCTCCTGACCACATTTTTTAAAAAGACATCTCTAAATGGCCATGCAGAAGGTTGTCTGAGAAGGGACCACCTGTTCTGCAAGGGCAGGTGATCCAGGAGTGGTGCTGTGGCTGAAGTGAGCAGTGAGATCACCAACAAGGTGTCAGGAGGAAGAGCAGGAATTCCAGGTCAGGATCAGGTCCAGAGACAATGATCAAGGTTGGGCTCAGTACAGTAACAAGGCAGCCAGAAATCAAGCCAGACCAGCCAGGAGGTCTGTGTCAAGTTGGGAACCGGGTGCCCACACATCTCGTTACAGAGCTACAATGTAAAACAGGTAGGGACCTGACTTGGGTCAAGAACAGCTTCCAGGGCAGAGCGGTCTAGCATTCATAGAACATAAAAACAAAACCAAGACAGAAATTTCAGCTTTCTTTCCATAGATAAAATCATGATCTTACTGAAAATCTTAATAATACAATTGCTTTTGTGTCCATTTTCTAAAATAAAACATACTTTTTAAAAATGAGCAAATTTTAAGAGACCGTAAGCGTCACACTCTTGGCTTAAGTGCAATAAGAGAGATGTTGTAGTCATCCTCTTGGGTGCTGAATAATGACAATACTGTTGCAGAGATCCATCTAACCCAGTGTCTTTGACCAGCCAATAACAGATGTCCACATAAGTTGTAGTAACAGGAAAACGTGGAAGTGATATTTCCAGTTGAAGGGTTGGAGTCCTAAGGAACTTGGATACCTAAAACGCTACGTATTTATTTCAATAATTTGTACACCTCATCCTTGTTGGGTCATCATGGTAATTCCATTCCTACTACCTCACAGCTCACAATAATTTATGCGATTGTGGAGAACAATGGCATAACACCACTTGGTAACTCTGAGAACTATATTATTTCTACTCTCATTTCTGAAAACAGTAAGAAAAAATAGACTCTGATTTAGAAGCACTGCAATGCTTCATGTTTTGCAAATATGAATACAGGAGAAAGGGAATATGCAAATTAATTTTTCTCTCTGCAGTTGAAATTAAGTTTTTCGATTAGCAAAAGTTGCCAACTAAGGGCCCTACTTATTACCATAAAATCCCTAAACTGTGATTTTGGCTATGCTGAAATATCTCTTCAATTTAGCTCTGCATATGTTGTGAAGAATGATTTGCTGAATTAACAACAACTAAGATCTGGCTGATTGCTTGCAAATGATTTCTAGCCTGGTAGATTATTTTGTAATTTAGTGGTTGGTAGTAAAAATAATTTCTGTTATTCACTTTTCTTCCTGTGGTCTGTAAGAATGTGATTGTACTTTCATAAGAATTTTCAAACAGATATGCCTTGTGCTGAGTTTTCAAAAATAAAGTGCCTTTACAGATACAAGCACAACATCCCCATCTGATGGCAATTAGTACTGTTAAGCAGCCTTCTCAAAGCAACCACAAGCAAAGACTTAACTCTGAAGACCAAGCAGCAAGCAAAGCCTTTTGGGACCTTCTTTTTGTATTTTCAGAAAAATGATTTTATGGCTAACATGAGAACTGTAAGACTGTAATGAAAATGAACATCTGATTTCTTTAAAATTAAAAACAATGAAAAATTATTTGGGAACCATAAGCTGCTACAAGAAAACATCCAGTTAATTCTCCCTCTTGTCTTGACTAAGAGCCATTTGTTATTTGTGCATTGCAATGTGGAAAAGCATGTTAGTTATATGGTCTGGACAAAAGAAGACCAAGCATACGTCATTAGCATGTGCCAAGAGCAGTCCTTTTGTAATCACAACCAGCTGGACACAAGCCCCAAGTCGACATGAGGACTATTCAGTTGTGTAACTTTTCTATGGAAAGGATCCTGAGGAGCTGAAGGAAATAGAGGTTAGTCATCAGCTTCATGTGTAGCTGTTTTCTCCTCTTCAGTTGAACACATGCTAGTGACAACTTTTCCATTCACACTGACATGTTTCCAAGTTGTTTGTTTTGATCATTGGGCTTTAAATCAACCCTACTGTGATTTTAGGTCCTTTGTTTAGCTCTCCATGCAATTATAGTGGCTCATTATAATAGAGATCAGGTACTGCAGCAAGATTTAGCAGCATGAAAACTGTGAAGTCCCAGCACTACACTGACTTTCAATCTCTGAGCAATAAAATAAGAAATCATTACTATGTGGAATGTGTAGGCTCAATTTTGATTCCTTTACATTACTCAGTTTTAACGGTGCGCACACTCCGAAATATGTTAACATTTTAGTTTTATGGGCCTGATATATCAGCTCTTCACTCCTTTCTCATCTGCATTTTCCTATCTATCAAGAAATCTGAATGTAGAGTAGATAGTCTCATGAATGATAGTCTTCAGTGCCATTTGCCTTGCATTTCAGTTTCTCTTCTGTCTCTCTGTCCCAGATTTACATAACCACTCAGATCAAGGTGAGCTTTAGCTTTCAGATTTTTACAGCTTCTAAATTATGTGGCTAGTGGCCACCTCTGCTTTTATGCGAGCAACATACTTAACCCAATTAATTGTAGTGGTAACAGCCAAATTATTTATTCCCCAAACATGGTCTAGTTTCATCTTACTCTGTTCCACCTACTAGTTGCAAATTAGGCAAACTAAAAAATAATAAAATAAAATAATTAGCAACAGTCAGGACCTGCTTTTTATGCTGAAATAAAATCTTGTCAATAACTCATGTTCTTACACTTACTGTCTGCTTCTGCATGCTCATAAATCTAGTGCATTATTTTCTACACCCCCAAAGAGCTGAAATGTTCTCTTATTCTTTCTATAGAAGTGCCATTCCTATTGCTAACTGTCAGTAAACCTTCAGTTTTGCATTCTCCCCTCTCTCTTCCTGTATTTTATCTATAGTGTCCCACACCACAGCACAGAAAAAATTAAAAACCAATCAGGAATCTGTCATGGCTCTTCTTGTAAATGTCCACATTCAACACAGACTGCTTTTGTCAAATTATTTCTTTGCTCCACACCTCTCCTTTCTTTCAGCAGTGTGCAATTGTCTTGCTGACTCATTGCTCATCACAACAGCCTGCAAAATACATACCGTTATCCCTGCTTTCTCTTTCCACATCCCGTGCAACAGGAGAGATTCTGGGGTGGGTGGGCAAAGGAGTGTTTCAGTGACTTTACCTACATTATTTTGAACTTCTGTAGGAATTATTTCAGTGTGTTCTAGTTTGCAACAAAACTCCATTGAGACTAGAATTAAAAAATATCCAGTTTTTATTAATACATATATTTCATTGTGGCTGATACACTCAGGCAGGCAATGTTTCAGCTGCTTTATTATAAGTTTTCTGTGATGTCACCTGACCTTCCCACATTAGATGGTCCTAGGCAATAAAGCAGTTGATATCTAGCACAACAGATCTGATGAATTCCACTGAGAGATACCTCAGTACAGACATCAAACGCTCTTATCTCCATTTCAGCACTTTGAAAGTGCCTGGCCACTAAAGGTGACCATGCAGATCTCAACATGGGTATGGAGGCAGGCCAGCAGGAAATAGACATTCAATAGTCAATAAAAATAGGCAAAGGGAGCCTGGAAAAAACAGGAATTTGGTCTTGTGCCTCTGTGTAATTTGTATCTGAGAAAATTTGGTTGTAATAACAGATTATTTTCTGCGTTACACGGAAACAAAAAGTTTCAGATACCCAAAGTTTACCTAGCCACTTGGGAGAAAATGCTTAAAAGGCAATATATGTATCTACATGTAGAGGAATATGTTTTTCAAGTGTTGCAATGACCTAAGGGAAGTGAAGACAGATGCTTTATCTTGGATGGTTCATTACTTATATAGAAAAGGAATTACTGCAATATTATTACCACCATCTTTCACCATCTCAGAAAGACTTGAAAAGCTGTTCAAGATTTATCTTCGCCTTTTATTTCCTTTTTTTTTTTTTTCCTTCCCCCTTCTAAAAACTTCCATCTCAAGGACGCAAAATTATGGCCTCGCCTGTCATTGGAGAAAGAACAGAAGATAAGGAAGAACGCATTCCCAGCACTTGGAGTTGTAGAGGACAGCTCATGATCATCATTCGGTTAGATTCCAGAGTCAGAAGGCAAATTAAATTGTTTGACTTTAGTATCAGCCGCATGATTTTTTTTTTTTTAATAAGCCTGAGTTGGCAAAAGTGCTGACGAAAGCCAGAATCTGGAAGTTCCACCTCTATTAATGAGTGCTTAGCACACAAGGAGAATGAAGCATAAACTGGAAGCTGCCCAACACGGTCTTAACTGTGCATGAAGCACTTTACTAGGAACATAAACGGGTCCAAATCAGCTACAGGTGCTGCAAAGAAGGATGCTGGTGGTTGAATATCTTTTGGCTCTCAGCCCTAAGGACATATTTTCTGCTGTAGTTGTCAAATGCATGGGAAATAGATATGGGTAGCAGGCAAACAGCTTCTAGATGATTGCTGGTTTAGAGACAAACCCTGAGCGCAGCTGTATTTGGCAACAGGCAAACTGGCTAAATTCAGAGGGGAAGTTTTGACAATGCTCTATAGATTATTGTTCAAGAATTTGCAGAAAAGAATATGCAGTCTGTAAGAACTTTCTACAAACAACACGATGAGTTAAAGTAATGGGGTTCTTTGAAAGGTACTATAATAACAAAAACAACAGAGACTGAGCTATTGATCAAAGGTTTCTAAATTGTTCTATACACCTTACACGACTTTCATAATTGCTGCTGTGTTTTAAAGAGGCTGCTACCAAACACCTACAACAGAAGTTGATGCAGGAGCTACTCATGAGTCCTGCATATACAGTCCTGATAAAGAAAAAAGACTTGGAGTAAGACACTGTCGCATCAGATTGGCCACCATTGGTTCATTCTGAAAGATAGTTGGGTCAAGCATATATTACATATAAACTGAGATAGTTTAATTTTTTGTTTGTTTGTTTGTTTGTTTTTTTTTTACATATTCAGTCAAGTGGTCAGATTGTTTGACAGCATTATAGAGAACTCTAAGGACGTTATTTATTACATCTTCTTATGACTTTTACCGCCTTCACACTGGGAAGTATGTGGGCTTAAGATTTTGAAATTGCTCAGTCCTGTAGCTGAGAGCTTACTGAATACACAAATCTTGAGCAGTTATATCAAGAAATATAAAAAAGAAACAGCTCTGGCAATCACACAATACAAGATTAAAAGCCTGTCATAATACACTAGTTTACCATTTACATTATTCTTAACTACTAATTTTCTCTTTTGGAGCTGTTCGTATGTGAATAGAACATTTCTGAATGGATGTAATTTCTTTTTACTTTGTCAGGTTTTCCTTTGGCCTGTGTCTTCCAACCAACCCCACATTGACCTGAATCTCACTCCCCATTCATGCTGACCTGCCATTTCTCTTTGACTTTAACTGTATCAGAAAATGCCTTCTTCCTTCCCAAAATATACTCAGATTAGACCAACCTGCACCGGACTGTAAACTTAAGTCCCTGCTCAAAACGTACCGCTTACATGATGTCTTAAATCACCTGGTGGAATACACGTATCAATATATTACAAATTTATGTGCCTAAAAGTTAGAAATTCATCTAGCTATGTTGCTAAAGCCTGGGCTACAAGAGGAAAGAATCAGCCTCCAGGGACCTGCATGCTGGAAGATGATTTCTATTTTTTCCCAAAATAGTTCCTGATTTCCTCTCCCTGCTTCATTGTATTCAGGTAAAATAGGAAAAAATCCCATGCTAGTTTATGGCTGTTTCTTAAAGAATTCCCTCCATGTCTAATAGCCACAATACTATTTTTCAAATCCAGTCTAGTAATTCTTAGAATGCATGCAGTCTGAAAAACTGGAACTTTTTAATAAACAGCAAGAAAAAAAAATATGACCTTTAGGGCATTAATAAGAATAACAGCTCTGGGACCATGATACTTTTTCTCTAATTTAAGAAGAAATTGCAGTAATTGGCTGGGTCCAGAGGGTTTCTGCAGAGTACCTTATTTATCTAGGTCAATGGCGCTTGTCTGACTTCCACATTTGTTAGCCTTTTACTGCTACATTCATTAGGGCATATGACCCAACTGAGGGTGGTTAACGATTTGTTATTCAGGAAGACATAATTGAAACTGCTGGTTACAACAAAATAGCCATTATTTCCATTAGTGCTTCAGTTCTAGCATGTCTGAGTTTAAAATGTATTTTAGAGTCACAAAGATGATAGAGAGAAGGGAGAATCTGGCATACAAGGAGAGTCTGAGAGATCTGGAACTGTTCAGCCTGGAGAAGAGATGGCTCAGGGTGGATTTTATCCAAGTGTACAAATACTTGACTGAGAGTATTAAAGAAGAGTCTTCTCAGTGTTACTCAGTGACAGGACCGGGGACAATAGGGCACAAATTTAAACACAATAAATTCCATTTAAACATAAGAAAAAAATCTTTTTTCACTGGGAGCATTGCTGAATATTGAAACTGGATGCCCAGAAAGGTTGTGGAGTCTCTGTCCTCAGAGACATTAAAACCTGACTGGACATGGTTCTAGGTAACCCACTCTAGCTAAGTGTTTGAGCAGGTAGGACAGTGCCTGCCCGCTTCAATCAGGCTGAGACCCTGTGACAATGACTTAATTTCCAGTTATTGCCAAGGAAACAGAAGGAGAAGAAAAGAAATAAAAGAGAGAAAGCAGAAAGCAAAAAAGAGAGAAAGCAGAAAAGAAAAAAGAGAGAAAGGAGAAAGGAAAAAAGAAAGCAAATGAACAAATAAAAGAAGGAAATAAGTAAAGAGAGTTTGTTTTGTTTTTTTTTTTTTAAAAAAAGGATACATTAAAACAGAACACAGCAGCCACTCCAAGCAGAAAACACATTTGTATGACCATCCCATCACAGAACAATGGGCTCGCTTCTTGCTGTAGGTATCTCTTTAGCAGCTCTGTATTGAATCCTACAATCAACGGTTGCAGCCAAATCATTAAAAAGTGAGAGACGGAACAACGATGTGGATGTGACGATGTGCCTGTTGCTCTTTAAACCCCTCCCAGAGTTTCATGGATGATCTATAAGAGGATTAGGATAAGAGAGACCTCCTCTCCATTGGGATGTCTGAATGTTTGTACTTCTAGCTTTTTCAAGAGACGAGCATTTTTAGGTAGAAGCTTTTGGTTACACTTACTGTCTACAGATGGGACTGCTAAGTGCATGAGAAGACATTGCTGGATTCAAAATCCTTTCCCAGCCTTATTCCCCAGTTCTGGCACCTTCATGTGTTGCCTGTCACACTCCTGAGTTTTCCCAGGAGGCAAAGCAAAAGTTTTCCCATCTGGAATATTTGAGCCAGCAATTTCTGCAGCAAAAGAAATACTGGTGAAAATTAATTGGTCTTGCAGAACTATGCATTTCATCTCTTGGCATCTTAGAAATGTCACCCTTATAATATGTTTAGAACAGAAGAATCCATAATCCTTACTGCAATTATGAGCATTGAACAGGGAATTCAGTACATCTGATCTTATTCTGAGCTCATTGTTATTGAACAGAACAAATAGTTTTCATTTCTCTGAAGGCTTCATACCAGCCTAATTACTAAAGCAATCTGTTTAGCTTTTTTGCTGCAGTGAAAACAGAGCTCTCAAATACCTTGGGACTGGTGTTCTCCAGCTCCCATCAGGCCAAATTAAGACCCACTTACTGACTAAGGAAGTGCCTATGCTAGTCTGAAGATACCATTTCAATTTATACGGCTGGATCAAGAAATGGTCTGGATTTAGTAGTACATGAGACTATATACCATCCAGGCACGCAGAGTTTGTCTCCAATCATAGGCAAATAGCTGAGCCTGTCAGGGTGTCAAGCCAGTGTTATGAATTGGTATCAGTAGCCAAGCTAAACAGGTAATTCTGAAAAGCCAGCTCATTTATTCCTAAATGGAATACAATCTCACCATATTAGTCAACTGTGCAGTGATATTTACAGGATTGAGACTACAGATGTCAGCGTTTAAAGCTGTAGAGGCATGTTGCTCTTTTAACTGACAGATTAATAATTAACCCAAATTTTAAGAAGCAATTCAAATTATCTGCCTTCTCTGAATTTCCTGGTCCCAAAACTCTTATGCAGATTTCTAAACTTCCGTCATTTTTCTCATAACGACACTGCCTTCCATGAAAGCAAAAAACCCTCCTTCTCTGCAGGTAGGTATCCATTTTTACAATATTGGACTGCCACTGTGTGCAAATGCTATGACTGTATTGATTTTTCTATGCATATATATTGTAGAAACAGTTAACTGTTTCATGTCAGTATATATGAAAATTCAGACAAGACCATTGTCACATCAGGACAGATCCCTAGCACAGAATAGTCCTGTTCCTCTACACACACCAAGACAGAGACCTGTTCTCCTCACAACTTTGTGGAAGAATTCCCGGAGGTCTCTCTCTAACAGCTATGTTTGAACTGTCATAGAGTTTCAATTCTAGCACTCAAAGTCCAATAGTTTCACTGGCATTGGGAAATCTCTTATAAAAGTATGCCTGGTGTCCATTTGACAGTTACAAATAATGTGGAATACAACACAGCCCTGTACATATTACTCCAATGGTTTAACTCTTTTTGAAAGCAAAAAGGCAAGAATATGTATAATTTCCTGCCTGAATTTGCTTAGTTTCAACTTCTAGCCATGGATCTCCTTGTAACTTTTCACTATTAACAGTAAATGTGTGGGCATATTTAAACCTGTTTAAGATATTAAGATTTTTTTTAACTTTACAGATAATTAGCAAGTGTTTGGCTACCAATGCAGTCAAAAGAGCGTGTCCTATCTGCATACAATGCTTTTGTGAGTTCACAGTGCTGCACTTTTAAGATGTCATAAGCAACACATATTGTCAATACACTAAAGATGTTTACACAGCAGATTTGTTTCTAGGACCTAGGGATTTTGCCAAGTTCTTTCCACCCACTTTTCATTTATATGTATGCCGCCCCATATAATCATCGGACAAACTTACCCAAATTTTACTTAATGTTTCTAAATGGAGATACAAAGATTGGATTAATATAAAAGACAGCTTGCCGATCACAAAGGCTTTTCAGCCCAATGGAAAAGTGTAACAGAAAAGCAAGCAGCCAGATTCCTGCAAGCCTTTAAAACCTTCCTAAAAATGTTTGTTTAGCACATTAGATTAGGAGCATACTGATATTAGCATAACTTATACTGAAAGTCAACAAAAGGGAAATCAAACAGATTTTTCTTTGTGTCTAAACTGTGAATCACTTCTATACTGATATGTCCTTTCAGACTTAGCTAGTGGACAAGTAATGTGATCAATTAGTTTATGTCTGCTCCTTTATTAAAACTGGCAGGTATTACTATGTTGTGTGTTTCCAATAAAACAGTTTACATAATGTAGCCCAAATTTCTAAGAATTTTCCCAGTCTTTTCTATGTGAGATAAATAGCTTTTTTAAACCACTTAGATGTAGCCTTGTCTTTATCGTACACTTTGCAAATCAGTGTCAGAGAGGTTTTAGACAGTTTCCCTATGTCGAGCAGACTGCTGGTGCCTCTGTACTGAACATAACAGTGGAGAGGGAAAGGGTTTGGTTTCCATTTGTTTCTTCCCCATTTGCTGGGACTGTAGATCCTATTGCAAACACAATGATCATCTCAATCTCAAATTGCAAGTATGCTGGTAGAAAATTAAATCAGAGTTTAAGCACTTTAACTTTCCAGAGGAGAAACAACTGTTTGACAACTTCTTGTAGCAACTACCTCTCTAAAATGGATCAGAGTTGTTACAGAAAGAGCTCTGAGAAATGTCAAGCATTATTTAAACAGAGCTGTATGACTGTAAAAAGAACGATCTTCTGAAAGAAACTGAAAAATCTGATTTCACCAAAAAATAATTTCTCTTTTGCCTCCAGAGGAAAGAACAAACCCAGGAACAGAGAGGTGTCATTTATATATGCAAATCCTGATGAAATAAGGATTTTCTTGAAAATATGACCTTCAAGAACATCAGAATAATTTCATTTTACAATTGTGAATGTGGGAAAGACACACAGCCCTCACAAAATGTTTATTGACTCATAATGTTGGAGTATCTGAAAGCTGAAGCCTTTTCTGATGGAAACATGCTCAGAAGCACTTCTCTGTTAGTGAAGTAAAATCGTGACTTTGCATTATAATGGTCCAAATCAGACTATGGATGTCATATTTTGCTAAAAGAATTGAATGACTGGGAAACAACGTTGCTTATTTCTGACTGGCTTACCTGAGCTATATATGATCATGTCCTGGACAAATTAATTTAATTTCATTACAGCTGGTTACAACCCTGAAGTTACTCGTAAGGTGTAACAGCCCTGGCCAGCCTCTTCTGGGGTCTCCCCCACCCCCTCCTTGTGCCAGGGACTGGGGGCTGCTCCTCACTGCTCCCTGGCCAGCCCTGCTGCCTCTTTGGCTGGCGATGTTCCCACCCTGCCAGCACCCAGTGGGATTCCTGTGGTCTGAGCCCCCAGCATCCCCATCCCCTGCACCACCCTGGCAGAGCCAGGCTGCAAAGGTATTTCTCTAATTTCTTCAAATTTCTGCCTTGAATTCTTATGGATTCTGCTCTTCTCTGCTTGTATGTTTCATCTATAATAACTTATTAAGCCACTTGTTCATTTTAAGAAAATTTGGGGAAAAAAAATGGGTTTTCCACAAACATGAAGTGGAAGATGAGCAGCTGTTCTGCAGGAAAGGGGAGAGAGATCATCTGACACCGTCATGAGGGTAGAGAGGTTCAGCTGGTGAAGTGCTGAACTTGGCAGCAGCCAGCTGTGCTGGCACCACATGTGCAGCTGGCACAGTCTGTGTTGCCATCCAGGGAAATACTGGTTTGTCTTGGGGGGAGGAAGTGATACCCTTTTCTCCATAATTAGTACCAGCAGTTGCTGTCAAACAAGACTTCAGTTTCACCAAGCAGCTACAGGAAACTTCAAAAATGCAAAGAATGCAAATGGGACCAGTTATGCGACAAACCACCATTTTTTGACTACATTTGGTTCCACTAGAGAGTTCTTCATAAGCTCCAGTTAAAGGCTGATAACAACACAAAAAGTTTTAGGTAGATGCGTATATTACTGTGTTACCAGTACAGCAGAGCAATAGCCAGCCTCATCACAACACCTGAGAAAAATCTTCATTTATAGTCCACATAGTCAGGTAGCTTTAGGAAATAATATTATGCACATTCAGATAATTCTTTGTTTTCAGAGCACATAACATTAAAACAAACATTAAAAAAAAAAAATCAAACACCAAAATAAAACCAGGCCAACCTCCCACACAACATCTGTGTTGTAATGAACAAGTTGGGACACGTGGCATTACTTGTCACTTAATATTTTGTTGGATGGTGGTTTTTCCTTTCTGAGCTGCTGGTGCCTCTGGGTGGCTAAAGGATTGTCATTCATGGGATCTTTTTCAGGAACACATGCAAACAAAGATGATACTTTGATAATTATGTCATGTCAAAATTATGACACTGTCACAGTCAAAAACTGTGTTGTGTTGCTGTGGGCACAAACTGCAATAGTTGACAGCATGACACTGAAAAAAACTTGACATATCGGGGCCTCCAAGATCCTTTAACACAATGGTTTCACACAAATTTAAGGAGAAGGCGTGTCTATTGTTAGTAGCTGTATCTGTTGTTTAAAATTGTCTTCAGTAAAGCTGTGCAGTAAGTAATTCACACTCACTCTTCACTCACATTTTTACTAAAATCTCAAATTTCAATATCAATTGTAGCATCATGGATAGTGGTTATCCAAATCTGAGACAGTAAACCAACCAGTTATAATTCACCCTATAGATACCTTCCAGAGATGAGCACGGATGTTCCACTTCTTTAATCAATAGAAATTAACTATTTGGATCTGCCAGCAGCTTGGCTGTCTCATCCCAAGCTAAGGGGAAGGAAAGGGATAGGAAGGACCTGTAACAAAATAAAAATGCTCAAAAGAATGCAAAATTTACTCTGATATTTTCCTGACGTGCCCTAAATACAAAGAAGGATTGCAGAGACTACGTAAAGACCCAAACTCTGGGGTCTTTCTGCATGCAAAGTTTAAAGCCATGTCAAGAGACCACCTGCAATGAATTTCAGAAAATCATAACTGAAATTCTGCAGTAAGGGTGTTACTGAGCCATAGCCACTATTTTGCTTTCCTATTTTTAGTTCTGAATGACCTGACCAGTTGAAAGCCTTGCTTTTGCAGAAAAACTTCGGGCAAAGCCTCATACCCCCAAATCCACTCAGACAAGCCTATTCCATAGGCAAGTACTTCAGTAACACAGACTAAGTAATGCACAAACTCTCCTTCAGTTCTAGCTTACGGCACTGAAAGAAAAACGGACACCGTTTAAATTATGCAAGGTTCCTTAGCATAGGAAAATTGACATTTTTCACATCTTAAAGCTGTCATAATTTTTGCTGAGTATTACCTGGCACATTAGAGATCCTCATCTATGCATATTTCAGACTAGCCATAAGCATGCTAAATAAGGAGGGAAAGCCTTGCCAGGGTGTTTGAAGTTGGTATGTTACATACAGGCACACACCTGCCATTCAGAGTAGGAGCTTGAGTGCTGCTTCTGATCCTCTAAACACAGATCTAGCCCAATATGCCGACAGATGTTAAATTAGTGCATTTTCTCCAGCCTTACTCCCCGTTTCTACTGCAGTTGCACTGAAATACTGCTGCCCGTCCCCAACCTCCTGATGTTTCCCTGCCACCCTGACTCCTGATATGACCCTGCCACCACCCTTAGCCTGCTCTGAAGGAGATGTATTCTCCTTCAGGTCAGAGTAGGGGGATGTGCTGCCGCTCCAGACTCTTTTCAATTATTCTGGCAGAGAGCTGTGTCTCTACTTGGGGGAAAAAAAAAAAAAAAAAAAAAAAAAAAAAAAAAAAAAAAAAAAAAAAAAAAAAAAAAAAAAAAAAAAAAAAAAAAAAAAAAAAAAAAAAAGAAAGAAAAAGAAAAAAGAAAAAAGAAAAAAGAAAAAAGAAAAAAGAAAAAAGAAAAAAAAAAACGAGTCTGCCTGAAGACAGAGCTCTCCTCACATTTTTTGTCTGCTTTCCTTTCCTTTCCTGCACACAGAAACAGACTGCTAACTTGGATATCCCCGGTGTTTCATTGCATTTAAACTGTCACTGTTAGACTGCAGCCTGGAGATAGGTTGTGTGACAGCATCTCAGAGCATATGAGGAGGTTTGAAAGGCAGATAATCATATGAAGAATGAATGTGCAAGAACAGAAAGCACTAGAGGACATTAAAATAAAGCTAATGAAGGCCAGGAGCTTCTGAGAAATCTGCTCAGGACCATTAAAGAGCTGAATTCCTACACGGCAGAATGTAAAATATTATTTTTAAAAATATTGAATATCAAACACCAGTTTCCCCTCTGGTAGAAAGTTATTGAGCTGCTACCTAGAAGTCATAGCTGAAATAACCTCCTGGAAGCAGGAACATCACCAGCTAGAACATGAATTCTCCTGAGATCAATATCCCACCTGGCAGCCTAAGCTCAATTGCATGAAAATTTATAAAGAACAGACATAATCCAAGTTTTCTGGACTCAGAGGAAAAAACAAACTTGGATCACCTGTGGATCATCATCCTAGAACTGAGAAGATTCCTGCAAGATATTCCAACATTGCAAAAACAGATGCAAAGCACAGGTTTTAGTGATACTCATTCTGTCCCCATTCTCACTTATGAGAAGTATATGTACATATACTTATTCATAAATATATATACCTGTACACATGCATATACATACTTGCAAAAACACACTACACACACACACACATTAGAATGTGATCCTGAGTCTTACAGCACTGTCATACAGAAGTGGACCAGCTTTACAAAGGTGATCAGCCACCACTTCGTAGACTCAGCACAACCACCCCTCCCATGAAAGTACTTCCTACAATCTCATTTAGTAACTCAAAGCCATTGCCACCCAGCAACCTGTCCTCCAAATCACCTCTACAGTATCAGGAAAGAATAACTTCATTTTGTAGATGAAAGGTGAGAAAGGTTAACATTAACCAGGAGATTGTGTCAAAAGGAGTACTACAACCAAGACTTCCTTTTCCTAGAGCAAAGTTCTAATGGTCAAGTCACCATGCAGCAGAGAAGCCATCCAAAGTAATTTTAAATACCCAGGTGACAAGCAAGTTTTTATATGACCCACAGGAAAGGATGAGACAGAGTTTAACAGTTAAAGCCTATGTCCCTTTCAAGGAATAGCTTCTCCTACTTTCTGTACATTTGAATACAATAGAGAAAAGATTTTGAGAGCTTAAATGGAAATATAAATTCATACTTAGAGACAACAGCAAAACCACCAAACCTCAGATACCAGTTCATTATTTAACAAGTATCCTAGCACAAATGTCCATCCCATGTACTCTCATCTTCAGCTGCATGCTCTGAAGATTAGTTTCTAAATTGCTCCCTCTTTTTAAGACAGTATATGTTTCAATATTGGTTCTGCCAGAGGTATATTGACATGAGGTTGTCTTAGCAACTGCTGAAACAGTAGACAACCCTGAAGTGCTTTTTGATATGTGCCTGCCAAAGCTAATTGGATGAACCAGGAAGGAAAGAGAAGCATCTAGTGGCATATCTGGGCTGTTCTTCACATCTTGTGCAAATGCTCTAGAGTTCCTGTATTTCACATATGATCTACCACTTCTTTTCAACATTTACTTGACATTATGAGTAAAAATACTTGAAAAAATATAGAGGATTATTGTTTTTTTTCTCCATAACTGGCAATCAAAACTTTGAAAAAGACTTGAGGGTTTAATTTTTATTGTTTAATTCAACAATAATTTCTTGTATTGACATTCTTCTCCAATGGAGAGAGACAATGCTACAAAGGGTCAATGATATTTTTGCCTATGAAAGCATTCACAAGATTGAAACCACTTGTGAAATTCAGCACTTGACTGTCTAAAGGTCAGCTTCTGGAACTGTAGAAGCAGAGAGAAAACTGTCCTGAGCATCCTTGAAAAGCAGAAAGTAATAGTAAGGAACAATCATCACAACTGACAGAAATCTTACAAATGTTATAGTTATTTCTGTCTGGTTTTAAAGATCTTGCTTCTTTGTATGTGTTATTGTATACTGGTAGAGACACCATGAAAGTAAACCATAGTAATACATGTCACAGTCTGTGAAACAAAGTCACAGACAAAGAAATAACCTTTTCAGCACAGACTTTTCGGAAGCCTTCTGAAATTAGTCTCATTACTTAGACATGTCCAAATGTTACATTTTTTTAGCATGAAATGGATTTATACTTTATGTTGTGAGATACTTTAATATTAATGGTTAATATTTTGGTTATTTAGCCTTGCTGCTAAAGATTTCAAGCAACAGAAACACAGATATTAACTGAAAATTAACAGTCAAAACCTAATAACGTAAAAGGGGAAAAAGGTAAGCAAAAAATGTCATCATTAAGATTCCTTACAAGGCAGATGGAAAATGTTCTAAGCATATCACAAAACACACCCAGCTCAAGTTTTTTTTCAACTACAATGGCAAATCCAGTTTTGCTACCATTTGGTGAAAGGCTGAGAATAAGATGAGCTTTCTAGAACAAGAGAAGAGAGACGCTGAATTCAGAGGCAAGATTTTGTTCTTTTTACCATGGGATGGATGGAGAGATGCTCT
>NW_010145943.1:4196-10087 GCF_000699245.1 Pterocles gutturalis | reverse complement strand
CAGCAGGAACAAGAAACAGGTTTATTGCAGATCTACAGTAGATTACAGAGGGAAGCTCCAGGAGCAGCTGGACTGCAAATCAGTGCTGTCATACGAACAGACAGCAATTAAAGCCAAAATTAAAAGCTCATAAAGAAGAAGTCTTGGGACAACAAACTGAGGGAAGTACATGTACTACCATACAGAAGTCAGCCCTTACCAAATGAAGAACCTGGACAGGCTTTCTCTGCTAGAGATGTGTCTCAGGCCTTTGACTACAGTTGTATGACAGAGAAACTCGTTTGTTTTCACAGCAATGCAACTGTGAAATGCAACTCAAACAGATCATTGAAAACTAGCAATTGTGCGTTTCCACCTTATTTTTCCTGTGCTGAGAAATTAAAAATACTTGCAAACAACATCTTGGAGAATGTGTTCACTGGAAGAATTTCCCCCTACTTGGGGAGATTAGGAATATCTTGAAAGGAACAGTTTTCATGCAGAGAGAAAACAGCTCACTCAGAAGCCTGGGGAATGTCTTGGAAGGTAAATATTATAGGCCACTGGAAGCATCTGCAGCAGTTCAGGCTGATGATATATGGAGTTCTTAATAAAACAATCAGAATTCAGACAGACAGATT
Organism: Pterocles gutturalis; assembly: GCF_000699245.1. NCBI lineage: Eukaryota > Metazoa > Chordata > Aves > Pterocliformes > Pteroclidae > Pterocles > Pterocles gutturalis. The sequence continues at coordinate 9,467 of NW_010145943.1, read as the reverse complement.
ATTGGAAAATACATGAAGAAATCATGTTGGACTAGTGAAAAACAAATACAAAGTTGGGACAAGATAAAAGCAGTGGTGGTAAAGGGTTCTTAAGACAGAGTAAAATTAATCTGTACCACCTTGCACAGTGTACATAAGTACTGAAGACATCTTTTTCCCAAACTGCCTTAAATGGGCCCTCTGTCTTCCCCAAAAAGTTAAATCTTATAGTTAGTAGCAACACAGCAAGAACAAGGAGACTTGTGATCCTAGTCCTGAGTCTGCCAACAGTCAGCTGCAGACATCCTTAGCGCAATCAGTTTTTTGGAAGTACCTTCTGGCATTTTTTCAAGGTCTTCAGGCAAAAGTCCAGTTCACTGAGGTGTTCACATTGCACTGAAAATGACTTTTCCCAGTCTCTGCCTGAGGTCTTTTGACACTGTTTAGTAAGACTAAATGTGCCTACGTTCATATTTGATGTAAAGAGGCAACTACCAAAAAAATAAGTAATAACAGTGCTATAAATATTGTATATTAAATTTTGGCACAGAAGTTAGTCCAGTTCCTGAGACAAATGTAAAAAGTTCCTTTTGTCATTCCTTGGACAAAAATTCAGTAGAGGTAAGAAGTAATTTTTAAATGCCATTTGAGATACAGCTTCTTTGGACACACTTAGGTGCAGGACCATTTTAGGAAGACAAGTAAAAAACTAGTTTATGAGTTATTAATCTCTATTATTATGTATCTCTATTATTATCTCTATTATGTTAAATCAAGAGCTATGAGAGGCCCCAAAACAGAAAAAAAAATAAAAAGGCTATTACCATTACCTATTACTATTAACTGCTTAATATTCTTCTGTCTGGTAAGAATGCAAACTGAGTATCTGTGGTGACAGCTACTGGCATGTGCATTCAAATTACATAAGAGTTTTTCCCTCCACAAATGTGCATACACACTCAAGAGAGACATACACACGGAAACATAGTTCCTTAATATTAATTACAGGTTGGGAAAAAAATCCAAGCAAAAGACTTATAATTTTAAGGACATACAAACTGCTGGATGGGGGTATTTTACTGAAAAATAAAACAGCATAGTTGATAAATAACTTCTACTGGGAACACCTAGTTAACATTTTGTTCTATCAGTATTAACATGCTGGGAAGCACATACATAGTCATCCTTTTGTCTGGACAACATACTAGGATTTTTCACAAAATACTCAGGAACCATACAGAAGTTGTTTGCAAGAGAGAGACCACAGGAAGAAGACACATCCTGTACTCAGTCAGATTAACCACTTATTGTTCACTCCATTGAATGTACTGTCTGGAGACTCAGGTAGGAGAATCAAAGTCTCCACTTACTAATTTGAACATATTCCTGAAATCACATTAACATTATGTCGTATCAATGGCATGGAAACCAAACAGATCACTTTACAGTTAAAAGTTGGGGACCACTTCAGTGGTACTGAACAGACCAGGATAAAAAACACCATTTCTCCACAATCTGATTTATGATGTAGAAGTAAAATGGTATTACTAAACACCAAAGTGAAACAAACTAGAAAAACTTGCAGATTCGGAGATCAACTTCTCAGTTTATAAAACTGAGAATCTAGAAGATGTTATGTAGACTGGTATCTACTTTGCCTATCACACTCAGGCTTAGATACAAGCCTGACAAAAAGCTGCTCACAACACCTCCTAAATTCCAGATATTATGGGCATATAAAAGTGGAACTCAAGGAGTTTTGGGTCAACAAGTAAGATAACTGTTGGCCTGTACATTATATAATATCAGCAGGAGAAGAGAAAGAGTTTCCATTATAACAGTATATGACTCACATGCTTATATGCATCACCTTATTTTAGGCCGTAAATAATGTACTATTCAGATGAGAAGATATGGTTTTGCATTGATTCAGACAATGGAAACTGGTTGTTATGTCCTTTTTTTGGTGTTAGCTCTGTATGTCCTCCTTGCAATGGTTTCAGCTGTGCAACACTTTGCCTCCGACTACTGTCAGGTTGCACATCTCACTTTGAACATTGGGGATGAGATTGTTTCTTTTTCCAGAAGACACTCAGCTACTCTGAAAAGTACCTTATTGCAATCAGGAGGAAATATAGTGCAGAGGAAAGGAAAGGTGATAATTTAATAATTTTCTTTTCTTTTCTTTTCTCTTCTCTTCTCATTTCTTTTCTCTTTTCTTTTCTTTTCTTTTCTTTTCTTTTCTTTTCTTTTCTTTTCTTTTCTTTGTTTATCTACTTAGAAAGTAAAAGCAACTCAGACTGAAAACACCTCCCTTATGATTCCAGAAGGAATGTCATGAAAATAGTAAACTAAGATCCACTTACTACAAGCACTGACTAGCCTTCATTGAATTATTCCCAACAATGTTTGTAAGTCCATGCATAAATTCTTGAAGTAACTATGGACTTCTAGTTTGCAGAAGAAGCCTCCTAAGTGTAAATATGTATAGTAGCATAAACATTATGCTACTGCCAGCTGTTAAATAATATTGGTTTTTGTATTGTGTTCACTCCTCTACATTTTTTCTCTGGTTGGGGAAGATACATGCTTTTGGAAAGTCTCATATAATTCAAGATTGCTTGTAGTCACAGTATGACTTCTTTGTCCTTACAAACTACTTCATAAATACACACCTACAAAAGCAATAAAACTACTTTAAAATTATATATAGACTTGTTTTAACTGAAGTATTCTCATAAACAGAGCTTCACTTGCACAAATCTTCTATACATAAGCTTCAATGTTAATTGCAATGCTGCATGCAAAAATAGTAGACAGATGAAAAGAGACAAATTAAAACAGAAGTTCAATATGATAAACTATTCTATTAAGTCCTGTCATGAATCATGACCTTAAACTTTCTGAAAAATTTAATTTCAACATGGGACTGAATATAAATATTTTACAGCACTATGAATCTGTACTTCAAAATTAGTTAGAGTTTTCCAGAATTCCTTGGAGTATTTTTCTACAATTCAGAAGTAGCAGCAAACTCCTGACCAGAATCTGGAAACAGAACTGGTTTGTATCCAGGAGAGATATAAAAGCACTGGATTCCCTGTGCATGTGAATATCTTCTGGCATTCCTCTTCAGTAAAGGGAGAAATATCAACCCTGATCCATTCAGGCCACAGTTTAAAAACTCAGGCCCAAACCTCAGGAACTAGATCATCAGAAACTTTTATTTGTACACCACAAGCTGCAGTTCTTACATACAGTTCAGCTTGCTTCTTTGAAGCTATGGGTAAAGATGAGTCTTGGAAGTAGGAGTGGCATATGAATAGATTGCAGTCCTCCTTCAGTTGTTTACAGCTGTGAAAAAACATTGCTTTTTCAGATCAATACATTTCATGGCTTATAAGAGGACTTTCTAACCCATTCAAGTAAAAATTAACATTGTTTGCAAAACCAAAACATTTGAACTGTTCAAGCTAAGCAGGTACATCTGATGAAACACACACTTAGGAATATGGGCAAGAGCCATTCACCCAGCATACCTGAGAGGACAGTAACTGTCAGCCAGAATGGTCATTTGGGGACATAATCTCTTCACTGGAAGAGGATGTCTGACTCCATCTTAAACGTTACTTAAGTGTGAGATGAAGCAGAAAGTCTTCTTTCAGACTACCTCCAAACTGATGTTCCTGATGAACACCTTCAACATCAATGGACCACCTCTACCTCCTCAGTTATCCTTTCACCCAAATATTAAGGAGGGGTGGGGGGAATTAATTTAAGTTTAAAACCAAGGGAAATGACAGAGTAACACAGAATTATTATTAAAAGGCATTTATCAATGATATTGGAAATTCTGAGATATACAAAAGTATATTGTGTGTACAAATAATCAGGTAAACAACTTCTGCCAATTTCTGTAGGAAGATGGGACTAGAAAGTAGGATAACTCCTGCAGTTTACTGGCAGCAGGTAACTGGATAGAAGCAGGACACTGCAGGAAATGTCACTACTAAATATCTCTGTGCTAAGTGGAAAACTTTCAGCTAAAATAAACCATCACAATAATCCTAAAACATTTGTTCCCAGAGTTTTTATTCTCCAGTAAATGTAAGTGAATTTGTGTATGTGTTTGTGTGTGTGTGTGAGGGAAGGGTATGCATTTCTCAAGTAAAAGATAACTTACAGCATACTTACTAATTTGAAATGTCTGCAAAATAGCATATGTGACAAAATGGTCACATAAGAGGCAAAAGACTTGCAGAAAACACTTTATTATTTACACGTGCCCAGTGTCATTTTTCCAGGAATCGGGTAGTCATTTTATAAATCTTTACCTATAAAATGTGTTCCTGATGATTAGAAAAAGTCATATGATTTCTGCATAAGACCAAGCTCTATAATGCTATAAGACAGTAAGGCCAGAATATGTCTTCCTTGTTTATATCATTTTTATTGTCAACAAGGAGAAAAAGGCATTCTCTTTGGAAATCTGTTTTTCAATGCAATTAATTCAGATAACTTTTTGAGGCTTGGCAGTAGTGGAATAGATTTAATTACGTTCTTTATGAGTACATTTAATCCTATTTACTGATCCATTTCATATACTAGTGATAGCTTCTCCAAATCAAGTGTTTTAATCAAAATATATGTCTGTTGCTAGATGGGTAGAAGACTAAAAGCTAAACTTTTTTTTTTTTCCCCACTAGTGCAGGAGAGTTGAGAGTACATCATCTAAGTGTTTTTTGTTCGTTTTATTTAAGGATTTATGCAAGACAGGAAATAATAATATCCCAAAACTGCACTAGCTACTTGTTCCCAAGTGACTTCTGGTACTTAGTAGAACTTCCCCTTGTGAAAAGGTGATAAAAAATTGTTACCAATGAAGACACGCTCGCAGCTAGAAAAAAAGTTAAAAGTTTTATTTTGTTCGTAGGTGGAGAATAAGCAAGCAGCACTGGGCAGGAGGGGAGCATCTGCTCTACCAACAGGAGTAGCTTTCCACAAAACCTATCCCTCTATTTATTCCCCGAAATGTTGCATATCCATTAAGTTTCGCAATACATTCATTCATATTCATTTCCCAGCCCCGCCTAGCCCCGTTTCTTATTATAATTAGCTAAAGAGTCCTTTAGGGGTCAGACAAGTCTCCCTTATCTTGTGGGTGTTGCATTGTCTCATCTTGTTTTGATTAGCAGTTCCTTCCCTTATCATCACGGTTTTGATGCTCTCATCCTGTCTTTTCTGTTTCTTCCATCCGATTACTGGAATCATGGGGGGAAGAGGGGGTGCTTG
>NW_010145943.1:0-3963 GCF_000699245.1 Pterocles gutturalis | reverse complement strand
CATCATTCAAAAACTTCTTTAAACAGAGGAGCCTTGTCCTGTAGCCTGAAGGGGAAATTCAGTTTCACAGTCTCTCAGCTGAAACACTCAGATCTTTACCTCAAGCACCTCCACTGAATGAATTGTAAAGGGAGAAGTAAGGGAGGATACCTTTAGGTAATACTCTACAGATTAGCACTTAAACATGTCCTTAATCCAAGGCAGGCCTATGGCATTTCTGTCATTGTGAGAGCAATCCTTTGTTTTAAGCAGCTTTTCACTCACAATGTCCTCAACCACACAAGGATTGTAAATACTGATGGGAATCTCCTAATATGTGTGCTTCCAAACGCTAAAATTGGCCTCGGTATATGATTCAGTTGCGATGTTCTAAAATGATGTGCAGTTGTACAGAAATGCCATACTGCCTGAGGAGGCACTGCACTGTGCACAAGGACGGCGCTAGCTCAACACAGGAACATCATCATGCCCTTTCTTTCCTACTCTGCATTTCAACTGTGTTTGCTGGAGAGAGATTGTTTTGTGTTGTCACATCTTTCTTGGAAGTTATATCATTACATACTTTCAGACAATTAAAAAACCTGCAACACAGATTACAATTCAGTCAGTAGTGTTTCATGAACATTAAAAATGCCAAATCTCCATTTCTTTTAACACGAATCATAACCTAGTATACCACAAAATGAACAAAGCTCACTCAAAAAAGCCTTGAGCATTCTTTTGGAGTAAAAGATTTATGCCAACCTAGCTTGTTCTCACAAATAAACTTTCTTTACTCCTCCTTACCCAGAACACAGTTTAGAGAACACCTTGTTGAGAGGCAGCTTGAGATTTTTCTTCGAGTCATGTTTGGAGCACACATTTGAAAGCTAGTGTTTAATATGTTGCCAAGGGCTTAAAACTTTTGGCAAAGTCTTGGTGTGACTACAAATGAGAAAAATTGACTGAGGATAACAGACACACCACTAATTTGCAAAGACTGACTTAGCTGCTTCATGCATTTAACTCCAGAACAACAAATATAGCTGTAATTTTCCTGTGAAGAGATACACCTTTATCCACATATGAGTTAAGCACTTAAGCCTTTAATGACATGGACCCAAAGACCCAACATATTTAGGAGGAACAGTATTCCACTCCTGTTTTAAATAAGCCCATTCAAAGTCACTCTTCTTTCTTTATACATTTTAGATCACCTTTCCTGAGGACTGCTGAGGCGCAGTGCTGCAGTGCTTCATTCTAAATCTCCTTTTTGTGGTCTAATAGGATTTTCAGTGCTTGGACAATTCTCTCCAAATGAGAGAATTATTAGAAGCTAGTTCTCATTTTCAGCTAGCCACTCCCATTCTCAACTAACCAAACAGGCTTTTGAAAACCCTACTTGACACCTTAATTTATTCTTGGAAAGCAACTTTCCTTAAAAATTTGTCTATGAGCCCTAATTTTCTTGATGTTTAGTCTTGGAAGAGAAATAAGCACAAAGCTAAAGAAAGATCAGATACAGTTAAAGTTTCTTTCCTCTGTTAATATCCTTACTCAATTTGGTACCTCATACCACTCTTATTTCAGTGCTTCAGCATTATTCAAGAGATCCAGTGTAAACGAGATAAATCATGTTGTATGCATTTCTGTGTAGTTCTGACCTCATACCCTGTTATGTTTAACAATACTATTTACTAATGACATTCTTCTTTTCAAAAAAAACCCAAACCCTTTTTGAAATACTTTCAAGGGTATTAAATCATATCTGCAGCATTGCAGCTAAGAATTACAGGCAGTTGCTGGACTGAAGTGGAGTCTCAAAATGTGGAAGTGTGGGTAAGCAGCTCTCTGGTGTTTTACTCCTAGCTGAGTTTAATACCACAACACACCAGCTGAAATATGTTTTGATATTTCTGGTCTGGATTTAGTTTAGCTGAAAAAGTTAAAAAAAAAAAAAAATTGGTTAATTGAAGCTCTATATAATAGGAAGTATCCATCATTCAGCTGTAAATTCATCACTGCAAATTCCAGTTTAAAAATCCTGAACTCAAAAATTTAAGGAAATTGGAGATGTAGCCTGAGCAGCAGGCTGTGAGTTGCCTGCTGCACATCTGGGATGCACTTAACTTCTTTTTTTAACCTGAAATCTTGGAAGGTTAGAAACTTCATGTTTTTATTTAAAATTCAAGAGTTTATAATCCCAGAAGCTGTGGCTTTAGGAAAATATTATGAGGCTCACAATACAATAATGAGAAATGGCAGCACTGAAACTGTAAATTGGGTGCTCCCGATACAAAAAAATAGGGAATTACATAGATTCAAATGCAAGCAGCATACAAGGGTGTTGCAGTCTCAGTGCTGTTAAGTAACAAAACAACAAAACAAATTCTGACCAGCTTCTTCCTGCAATATTTTCTTTTTCAACAGAATTTGCTCAATTAAAAATCTTACAACTGATAAAATTAATCAAAAGCATCTTAAAAACAAATAAATATAATTAACAAAACTGTCTGCATTCAGAGAAAAATTTAATGATGCTCCTCAGTGGACAAGAATATCAGTCTTAAACTGTGCCAATGCATTTGCAATATGCAATTTTGAAATTCTGATAAAAAAATTAAATCCTTTACAGTATTCATAAACTGAGAGAGATGAACATACAGACATGCAGAAAAAGGGCAAGGCCCTTGAACTGGAGCCAGGCTGAAATAATGCTTCAAAGAAATAGGTATATGAAGCCATCTCCTTTATCATCACAAGAAGAAATTAAAAGCACAGAAAGTAGATCTGCATTCTGATCTCACTGACAGATTTCCTGTTTCAGTGCAATATTTTCTTCATTCTAGTTCTCCTTTTGTTATTATTCATGGCACTGCTGTCCTTTGCAACTGTAGACTATAAAGTTGCATGGCAAAAAGTTGAATCAAAAAGTTAATTTCTATCTGATAAAAATATGTGCTTTGGTGAGCAGGAAGGAAATACAAACCCAGTCAATCTACTCTTTGTCTAGGAGTTATACAGACAATACAATCTTGTAGTCATTTTAGTAAATTAAAACTTCATGGATATAATGTTAGCACTTGGAAATAAATTAATCATTATTAATTAATTAAATCAGACTCAAAACAATGCTCACCAAGATTAAATCATCTGACATTGATACAGGTGTGACACAGGTAGAATAAATCCAAGAGAATACTAATTGAATGTTGCCAGAATCTTTCATTTTTTTCAGTGTGTTTCAGGACTCATAGAACAAACAAGAAAGCTTGAAAAGTTTGGAGATTTTTGCTGTACTTTATGAAGATTTGTCTTGATAAAGTATGAACTGACTCGAACTTCTGCTGCTATGGGCTGTTATGAATATTTCAGACTGTCCACATCACAGAGTGCAATCTCCTAAATCAGAATATGACACAGGGTTATAACAGAAGTACGACATCTGACTTACAAGGAGATTTTTTTGTGACAGTGGCTTCGGTTTTGGTGAAAGAAGACTACTAAAATATTCCTGTATAAGCCTTCACCTTGGACATCCCTCACCTGCACTCCCAAGATGTCGTGGTTTAAGCACAGACTGCTTAAAGTTAAGTCTGCTAGTTTTTTTTTTTCCTTTCTTCTTCATAAATAGCTAGCAAGAGGCTGTGTTTTGGATTTACGCTCAGAGGAGCTGATAAGAGAATAATGTTTTGTTCTGCTGCCAAGGTCAGCAGACGAGCAAAGAGGCACAGCCGGTTGCTAGCATAGGAATTGCCCTTATGTTAAGACTGAAACTCAGAATAGCCAATGATTTATTCCATAACATGCACGTCATGCCCAATATATAGGTAAGAACACCTGGAAGAGTGCTCTCTCTTTTGCCTTGGCTCCGCTTTCGGTGCTCTCTCCTGGCTCGGCATCGCTCACCAAGGCCTTTCCCCCCCCGCCACCGTCTGGGATGCTCAAATCGTTTTCTCTGTTCCGTGAGTTTTGGGATCCTCC
>NW_010145942.1:400-633 GCF_000699245.1 Pterocles gutturalis | reverse complement strand
TGGTGGGGAGCTCTGCCATGGGGCTACGTCCCCTGGGGAAGCCATGCTGCGGAGCTGTGGGCGTTGGGACAGGACCTGGGGGACAATGCTGCTGTGCTCTACAAAAGTATCCCAGTCCTGATGCTGCTTCTTCCCCTTTTCCTCTGTTATGTCCCAGCATCATCCTCGTCCCCACGGTTCGCCTCCGACCTGGAGCAGGCGAGGCCGCAGACAACGGGCGAAGAGGAGCCGCA
>NW_010145942.1:0-297 GCF_000699245.1 Pterocles gutturalis | reverse complement strand
CCTGGGAGGAGGGAGGATTTTGGGGGCTGCTCAAGGCCTGCACCAGGCTGCTTCTGCTGTGCCTGGCATCCAGAATCACCAGCAGCCAGATGGAGGCATGGGCTGTCCCTGCTCCCTGTCCTTGTACCGGTGGGGACAGCAGCAGGCTGAGACCCCTCCAGCTTCCCAGACCCCTGGTTGAATTGGAGGGGTCTTCTGGATTCACGCCAAACCTGGCTGCCCTCTTCCACTGAGGGCTTCTGGTCTAAGCTCCCCCATTGCCCCCCTCTGCTCAGCTCTCGTGAACCCCCCCCCGCA
>NW_010145941.1:0-52805 GCF_000699245.1 Pterocles gutturalis | reverse complement strand
ATATATTGAACAGCACTGGTCCCAATATCCTGTGAGAAGGGCGAAGAGTTTTAATGTAAACTAACAGTTGTACACAGTAATGTGTAGAAAGTACACTAAAATTAATTACCGAATGCACAGTGTACTGAATGTACAGTAAGTCTCTGCAACCTGAATAAAATAGGCCTGTCACTATGTCATTAGTTAACAGTAAAGGATACCTCATGATTTTTCTTTAAACAAAGAAAAAGCGAATACTAAAAAGCCAAAAGACGCAATTACACATTTTGAGCTAACAAAACAAACACTAAAGGACGTACATCAAAACTACTAAGGAATACAAATCCACATTCACAGTACCCTTATTTATACAGCATCTCTCGGAGAACTCACAGAGTTAATTAAGCACTTGCCAGTAATATGGTACTCCAATACCTTGCAGCATTTCTGTGCCATCGCTTTCAGTGAGGCCAGACACCTTCTGGATAACTGAACTACTATTCTTTAAGAATATCAGTATAAAGTGCATTCATGTAAATGTGAGGTTTTCTTTTGCTTGAGTGGATGGTAGCACTGTGTCATTTAACTCATTTTGTATCAAAGCTATTTTGCTTGCAGAAAGCTCCAAAATAAACATGTCCCTTAACTTTATTTCTATTGTATTTCTTATTTCACAGGAAGACAGTTCTCTGCGTTATGTTTTAGGGCATATATCATTTCAGATGACCAATAATTACCATAGGAACATAGGCTTTGATGTAATTTCCCATTATCAGCAATCAGATTTTGGCTAGCTACTGTATTTGGTTAATAAAACACTAAATTGCACATATCAGATCATATGAAATTACATGTAATTATTGTGTGACAGCAATTATTTTCTCCATATTAAACTGTGACATTTATATACCATGTATGAGTGGCATAAAGAGTAATTCAGTTGCTCTTTTTGTCAGTGAAATACTTTTGCCATTCATTAGTTCTTTGAAAGGATTAATAATAGTCCATTTTCAGTGGAAAAAAGATGCAGCTTCAAATGGGAGTGCTGTAGAACGTTTGGGTAGATCCTGTATTAAGAAATGAAGAATCCCTAGAAATTCAAAATGCTCTTCGGTAGTATCAGAAAGGCTCAGGTAGAATTTGGCCAACAGGGCAGACCAAATAGCCTAAACCTTGACCGTTCATGTACCAGAAAACACTGTACCTTTAGTAGAGGAATTTTAGGGGAAGGCTGGTTTATGGTTGGCCCCTTAGCATGCTGAAAGTGAAGCAGAAGTTTGGTTGATTATATGGAGTTAATGGTGGTTTCTCCATTCTCTGCTGACACTCATTGTCAGTATTACTAACACAATGGTTTTCTGAGTTGTCTGCAGGCTCACACGTTGAGTCACACAGTCAGTTTATAAGAAACAGAAAAACAAAGTACTACTCAAAAGATAATTCAATCAATCAAAATCTGCTTGTGTCAGCACTTCCTCCAACAGAGTTGTAGGAGTGGTTGTGGAAAGCGGGCAGTGACTGGTCCTGCTGCAGCTGCCTTGGGAGTTGGCACACACGGTTATGAAATACTACAGCATCAGTCTGCTGCAGTGCTTTATATTTCTGTGTTTCACCTCTCCTGTTGCTGCTATTTATCCAGTGATTGCTTCCCTACAACATTAAAATACGTCAGGATGACTTCAGTGCTTTTTGGAATCCCACAGCACCCTTGGATAAAGAGTAATAGTCTACATTTACAGATGGTCACAGATGCGTCTCTACTTGTCAGCAGGAGAAAGGAAAAGGGTAGAACTTGGGCCCTGCCATGGATGATGCGGCTGTAAGAGGACATGGTGCCCCGTGTAACATTCTTGGTGCATTTTATAGCCACAGGACGGATGGAGGGATAGGGATGGCAAATCTGAACCACTGCTGTGCAACAGGTGCATAGTTAACTTCCTGGTATCCCAAAGAGATGAAGCAGCTCATTCTGCACTAGGCAGTGTTGGCACATACCTGAAGCACCTTGTGTGTATATTGTGGTCTTAGCTCTAAATGTATTTGTAATACTTCATTAATTATGCAACTTTATGGAATTTTAATGTTGCCACTTTGTAGCTTTACAGAAATATTAGAGCTGTGACCAGCTTCTGAGAAAACTGATGTTGGCTGACAGAACCAACTAAGGGCTAAGTGGATTACTGTGGCTTGTTGGCTACTGCAGAACAGGCTGGGACTGGTGAAGTGGGGAAGCTCATCTATGGACTTGAGAGAATCATCCAGTACTGGAAACCCAAATAATAGTAAATTAGATGGAACTAGGAATTCTGTTTAAAAACTCAAATCTTTCTCCAGATGTTATACCTTACTTAATTACCTTATTCAAAAACCAGTGTAACTGATTTAGATTGATACTAAGAACTCCCAAAACAAAGAGATTTTCCAAAATTCTGTTCCCTGTGTTACAAACATTATACTGACAAAAGTCTGAAAATAGACATTGGATACTCTGCACTTCTGTGACCCAAGGACAAATCTGCAGAATTTGATGAAGAAGGTGTATTGTGGGCTTCCTGGTGAGGGACAGGTAGCTCGGTAGCTCAGTTATTTTTGTAAAGAAAGAAGTAGTATTCAGTTTCCATCTTCTTGTAATTCAAAAATATTTCTTCGTTAGTACCAGCATAAATGAGAGGGGAATGATCAGCTCTGTAACCAAATTCCTGGCTTCTTCAATTACATGAGTTTTTACATAACCTTCTCATCGGAGATCCATTTTCTCCCTGCCTTCAGAATGGGGAAGTGTCCTCAGAATTTTCTGAAACCTGCAGATGAAACTGGTAAGTGAAAAATGCACCAATAGAAGAGCTAGCAATGCCATGTGGCCTAGGCTTCCTGGGCTTGTTCAGTGTAGGCATATTGTGAGCCTCTTGATTACACGCTAGTTTAACAGATGACAGTAATTCAGGCTTTGCCCGCAGCACATCTCTTCACAGCAGTGTAGGGATGAGGTTATATGCAATCTTAATTTAAAAATCAATGCATTTCATAAAAATAAATTCTGATGCAAGCAGCTATGCCATACCATAGTCAGCAGCAGCGTTTGAACCTGTAGCTGCTTCTGCTGATGTCTACCACAGGACTGGCAGGACTTTCCATACCCTGCAGATTGCGTCCGAGAGAGGGGCCGTTGTGCTTACATATGTTGGTCGTGCAAGAGGACATGTTGCTGCGCGCGTGCTGTAATGTTCTGTATGTAACCACAGGGATGGAAAATAGGTATTATCTGGCTTGCTGCACCTCAGTACGGCTGCCCTAACAGCTTCCAGGTGTTTCCAGTTCTTGGGCTGTATGGTAGCATCTAAGCTCATCCCAGGCTAGTGGTATTTACTTTGATGTTTGCTCTAACCGTGGGCCACAGTAGGGAGAGGTGTGATGTTAGGAGGTTTGTATCTTCACACAAGGTGAGTGGAATTTTGTAGAACAAAGAAAAGGTGCTTTCCTGATGAATATTGTTCTCTCTGCTGAATTTAAATAACTTGTTCGCAGACACGAAGGTGGGAGACACACGGTTAGCTTGGTTGCTTGTTTTTTTTCAATAGTGTTGACAGGTTAAATGCAGATAGATTAGTCATCTCTGTAGAAAAAAGAAGTTGCATTTGTTAAAAAGGGGAGCATTGCAGAGGAAAAGGGAACTCTTCAGAAATAATGGATGAGGCAGCAGCTTAAGTTTCATGTAACTTGCATGAAAATGCTTGGTGGCTGATACTGTTGAGGTATTTTTTTTATGCAGATTGAAGTCCTTGTGTTAAGACTTGTTCAGAGTTTGGCTCTTGCAAATTAAGTGGTATCTGACCTAAAGCTAAAGGAGTCTTGGGAGTTGTCATTTCATACTTAAGTAGTTCTTCTGAACTGAAATTATTTGAATGGTCAGGAGTGCAGCTCATGGTGCTCAAACTGCATTTCTGTATTTGAAGGCTGAAGGCAAGAGTGATGAAGGTGAATAGCATCACTGAGCTGGCATCCTGGCTGAGTATGTACGAGAAAGTTAATAGATGTGTTCTTAACACTTGGATGATAGAATATGAGTAAGAACCCCAAACCATAAATCAGGCCCTGTCAACATCTGCAATGTTTTTTGTTCCTCCGGGAGGAGGCAGCCAGAGTGTTGATAGCTCCGTCCTGACAGGAAAAGTGGACTTGGAGCTTTTTGTGGGGGTCATGATGGTCTTTCCAACATTTAGAAAAATATCCAATGCCATTATTTTTTTTTCCTCTTTTTGGGGCTTGATCATAGCTCTTCCAAGTCCTCTTTTATTGTCAGAATAACAGGGACCTAAGGACCTATGGAAGAGTTTGCCCTGTCTGGGCTATTTTGAAAGGCAATTAATTCATATGACAATGGAACATCTCTATATTTAAAAGCCTGTGATCAAAGTATAAGACAGGAAACAAGTCAGTTCAAAATGAGGATGAAAAAAAATTGTCTTGTAAATACTGCAAATATTGAGCAACTCCACATTTGCTAGTCAGAAGAGGAGGTGTAGCTTCGCTTCTAACACTGATTTGAAGCTTTATAAAGCAAATCAACAAACCAAGGTAATCAGGAGTAGGTGGTGTTCACCAAAGGCTGCTGCAGGAACTGATGAAGTGGCTGAGCTGCTGCCTGGAGACCTCATCTCATGTGCACACGAGAGGATTGAAAAGTGCCTAGCATACAGGCAAGCTTTTTCTTAAAAGGTACTGGTGAACTCTGGGAAACTGCTGATCGGTTTGGACTTGAAAAAAATGATAGAAGCAGTACTAGATCACATATTACTGGAAACCTGAATAAACAGACTCTGGAAGAGTTGGCTTAGCTTCTGGAGGGAAGTCAGGCCTTTACAATCTGCCTGGAAGCCCTTGAAATGATCAGTTAGTGTGGACAAAGGTTGAGAGAGACCACATGGCTTTCCAAAAAAAATCAGCAAGGTCTTTCACGACAAATTCTCAAAGAAGGAAGCACTTACGGGATCAAAAGAAAGGTCTTCATGGGTTAAACAGCACATTAAAAGTTTGGGAAGTCAGTGTAGAAGGAGGGGGTCAGTTTTGACACAAGAAAGAAGTCTGCAGTGCAGCCCTCGGCAGATTTCAGCACAAAGCTGCAAACACCGGCTCAGACGTTCCTGAAGTGCACATTGTTGGAAGGGTGCTCTGGAAAAAAGCATCGCTGCGTTTCTGTGATTCATCGCGCCTCCTGGGAGGTGTGCATTGCTTTCCACTGACACTGAGGATCCCACAGTGACTGGCTCAGCGCTAGCCAACTAACCTTGAGATGGCTAATTTAAGTAAAATGAATCCCACCCCAAATTAATGAGCTTATTTCTAGCTAAGGGTAACATGGGATGGGATTTTCACAAGTGATTTGGAAGTTCTGCTGCTGCTGGCTTTTATCGCTTGCACACTCTGGTGCACTAAATGTATTTTAGGGATATGCAAAGCATGGACCACCACGTAATTCAGCACCATTCCCAGTTATGTTCAGGAAACACAAACCATGTAAGATGGGTGGAGAATCCAGTCACATTATTGCTTTCAGAGATCTTAAAACTTTTGAGCATTCCTGGGATCCTTCAGCAGCAAACCCAGGTACAAACAAGCGTGTTCCCCTCTGTGTTGCTCCCAGTCACATACACCTCTGCAAGGCACCTGCAAATCCTTTTTCCTTTGGGTTTCCCGATCATTCATCCTGCTGGGAGCTTTTAGAGATCTGTTGGCATTCATGTAAATGAATGCATCTTCCCTGGGACACTGGCAAGACCATGCACATCCTCGAGACCCAAAACACTTAAAAACTTAAGTCATTGAAAAGAATACCACATTGGCATGTTTCTCTTCCTTTCAGGTGTCTTATGGATCAGAGGAAGATAACAGAAAGGGATTTTCCCAAAAGGCATGAGCTATTCATTACTTTGGTGTGGTTGGTTTGGGTTTTTTTTTTCTCTCCTAAATAAGCACGATTGAGAGTGGCCATGCCTAAATAGCTCTTTCTGGAATGAAGGAAAATAAAAATATTTGTTAAGTTCTGGGTGTGATGAATATTTACTGAAACCTAGTTCTTTGACTAGCTCTCCATTCAGGTAGAGATGAACCCAGGGCGCAGCTCCTTATATTGGAACTCAAGACCAAAACATAGACATTCATTTTAAAGCAAATTGAGTTTGTTCTGTAAAAATAAGACGCAGTAAACAAACTACAAATAAATTTGGCAACCCTTTTTCAAAGTGAAGGCAAAACACTAGCAGTGAATGCTGTTTCCACGCATTGTTAGTGTCTTTTCCTCACAGAGGGTGTTTGCAAGCACTCGATACCGTTGTTCTGAACTGTACAGCAGCTCTGAAGCATTTCCTATTGCAAGGAGCATACTGAATTTTCCAGCCCATTGCGTGGCTCTGTAACAAAAGCTGAAGCGATGCTTTCCGTGGCCAGATGGCGAGGAGGGTGTGTGAGCTGCAGCCCCTGAACTTGGGCTGAACCTCCCGGCACAGAGTGATGGGGTTACGGTCCCCACGCCGGCACAGCTGTCTCCTCGCCCGGGAGGCCTGGCAGCGGCTGGAGAGAAACAGCCTGTTGGGATGGCTCATTTCTGCTGATGCTCGGGAAGATTGTTAGCCCGACCACAGTGTTTTCAGACCCTGGAAAGCCTTCGTAAGTCTGCTGATGTGGTCACTTAGCCAACACAATCTTCTTCGTGTGATTTCTTTTTTATACACAGATGCTGTGTTTACCTGGGAGATGAAGTAGTGAGGAAATAATCCAAAGATTAGTCTGTCACCCCCACACACTTCAGGGTTTTGGTTTTTTTTTTGTTCCCTCATCTTTTTTTTTTTTTCCCTAGCTTATGAGGACTTACTAAATCTTTCCAGATTTTTGAGGAGGGTTTTGTTCTTAATGATGCAAAAGAATTTTAATGTCACTCTCACTAATGGAAAAGCTCTTCCTAATTACCGATGGAAACTTCAGCCCCTGAATGAGCACTTAGTATTTGGTAGCTGTAAAGCTTCCCACACAAGAGAGCTCCTCTTCCCCTCCGAGCTCCCACTCTGTTCCCGCTGATGTGTGTATGTCTCTCCAAAAGCATTGCTGTGATCTCATCCAGTAAAATAACCCTGGTCAATACCAGCCCAAATCCTCCGTTAGGCTGTAGCAACTACAGGGGCATCAGGCTACGGCCACCACGCTCTCTCCCCGTTGCAGGAGCACTGCCTTCAGGTCAGCACGGGGGGAAACTGCCCTCTCGGCGGCAGAGAGTAACAAAACACAGCGGTGATCAGTCGATGGGCAGAGCTGGTGGCTGGGGTGGTGGCAGGCAGCTGCTTGGTGGCCAAATTTAATGAGAACAAGATCGTAGATCATAGAATGGTTTGGGTTGGAAAGGACCTTAAAGATCATCGAGTTCCAACCCCCCTGCCATGGGCAGGGACACCCTCCACCAGCCCAGGTTGCTCAAAGCCTCATCCAGCCTGGCCTTGAACCCCTCCAGGGATGGGGCATCCACAACTTCCCTGGGCAACCTGTTCCTGGATGCCTCATCACCCTCATGGTAAAAAATTTCTTCCTAATATCTTTCAGTTTAAAACTGTTACCCTTCATTGTATCGCTGCACTCCCTGATAAAGAGTGCCTCCCCATCTCTCATGTACCTTCAGGTACTGGAAGGCTGCTATTAAGTCTCCTCAGAGCCTTCTCTTCTCCAGGCTGAACAACCCCAACTCTCTCAGCCTGTCCTCATAGGGAGGTGCTCCAGCCCTCTGACCAATTTTGTGGCTCTCCTCTGGACTCTCTCCAACAAGTCCAGGTCTTTTTTATGTTGGAGGCCCCACATCTGAACACAGTACTCAGCAATAGCTGGGCACACTCCCCCCCAGCAGTGAGAGACCTTCTCTCCCCCAGCCAGACCACACTGCTGCTGGGAAGGTTCTGCACATGTTGGACCTGTCCTCTTTCTACTGCCACGTGGCTTCACCAGGCTTGGGGCTGGTTGCTTCTTTCAGTTAGTTGCTGTATCACGAAGTGATGGCTATGTATAGAGCAAAAATTACTCCAGTAATTTCCAAAGTCTGCAACTGAATAGCTCTTTAGTTAGTCAGGGATAGTTATTGATAACAACATCGCCTGTTAGCTGCTCTTGCATTTCCTCTTTGGCAGGAATCTGAGCGTCCTCTCTTCGTGTCTCCACTGGGGCTTTCTGAAAAAGTGCGACAGGTGAGAATTTGGGAAACCTGATCTCCTTTTCTGAAGGTGCATGTGTGTAAATGTGTATTGAATCCGTAGCTCCAAGTACTCGTACAGGAGGTGAAAGTGGGACCATGCCATCAGCTTGCACGTCCTGCTGGTCCATGGAGGTGGACCAGGATTTATACTGCCTGCTGCAGCATGCAAGTACCTCGTAGGAGTAACTGAGGAGTGGGACTCGGACGTATAAGTTATGGTTTGTTCTTTTCTGATCTTCCCTCAATGGCAGGATGGTATGTGTGGTGGAGATTTCCTGTTTGGCCATATTTCTTTATTCACAAAGCTCCATGGATTTTGTGTTGGAAAGACTGTTGGAGATGTATTCGTTTCTCCTCCTAATGGATGGTAGTAGGTTCTGTGATACTTCTGTTCCTTCTTTTTTTTTTTTTTTTCCTTAGAGTATGGCTGAAATTTAGAATTAATTCCTCTAAAAACTGTCTTTGAAAAAGAGGAAGAATCTTCTTTTTGCAGAAAGCCATTGTGTTGGAAGGGGCAGAAGAGTCTCGTGTAGTTTTTATTAACCGTGATTTGAGTTTAACTAGTTTTGGCAGAAAAGAAGGTAGATAATGCAGTCCCATTTTTGTTTTCCTAAGTTTTTCTTTGGTTTATGTTATTCTTGTCTAGTGAAACACTAATAGAAGTAGACAATTAGTCAGAAATTTCCTAAATAGCAATGCAAACTAAAAGGGGGATTACCCACTGGAGGAGAGTTTTTCAATAAAAATGGCAGAGATTAAGGCATCTTTTCCTTGTCGTAGATATATGGCCTGCTGTATACAGGAATGTCATTTCATATTATATCTTTATGTGTTAGTAGTCAGACTCTGGCACTGAATGCTACTTTAGTAAACTCTAGGGTGTAAGATGTGGTCTCCAACTCTACATAAATAAAACCAAATATTTGCAGCTGAGTACTCAAATTATGTTGAGGGAGTTTGAGTACACAATGATGTCATTTGACCGTTAAAAAAATACAGGCTAAAAATATACATAATTATGCAATAATTATGTAGGGTATGATTGTTAACGTGCTGAAAACATTCAGAAGCACCTGCTGGATGGGCAATATTTTAGGTGGCTGTGTTAACATCACATGATGATTTGATGAGTTCTGTTTTGGGGGATGGCTGGTGGTGGCTTTTTGCGATTAGTGTCTGTGTGTGCTTACCAGACTGAGGTCATTTGCAGTCCAACACAAGGATGTATACACGGTTTGGAAGCTAGAGTTAGAGATAAAATCAGTTGGATTAAAATCCAAGAGGAGAAGACATCATTTTGTTGTTGTGATATTAACTCGCAAGGAATAATTTTTGCTGTAAATTGTACTGTGTAAACTCACATGTGTAGCCTCAGATTGGAGCACCAGCTGTGTCTATCGCTGGAGAGATCTAGTTAACAATGCATGTCAAAGAAAATTATAGCATAATGTATTCATCCTTCTTAGGACAGCAGAAATAAGGCTGAAATCCATGTGCCTGTAGACAAAAGGTTTTGTCTTAGTTTGTATCCTGTCCAAGGATGCTATATCACAGTGATAAAATGCCATTGCAATGGATGGCAAAGAAAAAGCAAATTAAAGCATAGTTCCTAATTAAAGTCTGAAATAAGTGTGCAACTCAAGTAGAAATAACTCTCAGAACTGGACAATCAAGGCGTGAGCAGCAAGTCCTGTAGCACAAAGCTATTTTCCTGGCTCTGAGCATTTGGGTGGTTTAGTTTGGGATTGACTTGATCCAGCCTGGAGAAAGATGGCTAAAAATCAAGTTCAATTTACATTTTTTTAAAGTCACTGTTTAGTTGTGTTTTCTGTCAAGGTTTTTCTTCAGTTAGTCTTTCAGGAGGGTAGGGCATCCAAAAGAAAACAAGGAGTCTCAGATTTAATGTTGTATCTTGCAACAGCTATTCTTTGGCAGGGCTCTGTTCTGGCGGTAAAGCAGAGGATGAACAGTGCTTCTTCAAGCCAACGCATCGAGAGAGTCTTTACTCAGAGGGATGTTGCAAAGTGGTGTAAAGCAGCAAACTAGCATTTCAGACTGGATGATACTGGGACTTTTCATAAGCTGCTATTTGTTGACACAGTTCTGTAAGACACCACTGTAAAGCACCTGTGCTGGTGATAATTCTATAGTTAAAAAAAAAAAGCCAAATTACTGGAAATATGAAAAACACTGTATGTGATAGTTTCCTGGCTAGTCTTGGTTTGCCTCAAAAATGCTTTGGTGATGCTATGCTTCCAATCAACATGAATTTAACAAAACACATTCTGTTTTCAGCATTTCTGTTGGTGACTCTCCTCTCAAATCTCTAACTCTCTGTCGTCTGGTCTGGTGAAGTGGTTTCGGCACTCTGCCAGCACCTTTCCTCTCTCACTGAACTGAAGGCTGTATCGACAGCGATGACTAGCAGAGCTGGCAAAATAGAGATGGCATTTCTTGCTCACAGGGGGTTGGTTTTCTTGTTCTTGGATTTCATGGTTCTGAAAATGGGTAGAAAAATTATAATGACTGTTTGGTACTTCTGTTCCCTATGGTGAATGAAACTGAGAAATACTGTGCAATGTGAGAATGCAGAAGTCAATATATGCGAGGACTTTGAAAAATCCCAAATAAATGCAGGTCTAACTTTAATGGATTGCCTTAGGGTATTTTTTCCTGTTCATACGTATCTCTTCCTAGCATATCACAAAGTTCACCTGGAGAATGGAATTCACAATGTACTGAAACCCTTTTTTTTTTTTTTTTCCTTTTCTTTTTTTTCTGAGGCCAATAGGTGTTTGATTTAGAATGGGACAAGTATTCTGTGTGCTTCCAAACTTTATCTTATGTTAGAGATAATATGTTACCTGAGTTTTGCTCCAGAGAGATGTTTAAAATTAAAAAGCAGATGAGACAGGAGAGCAGAAAAGCATCTCTTGAGGAAGTCAGAATTGCTCTGAACAATGTGGCCCAAAGAGCAAATGCCCAAATGCATCTTGTTTCTAAAGGCAGCATATACCAAAGCTGTCTCCAGGATGGAAGCGTGCAGTCTTTGTAAGATGTGTCCTAAATACAAACTTGTGACTACTGTGGCACTGCTGGTCCCCTGTTCTAGTGTCTGTAACCTCTGCAGAGCGCTGCTCTGCTCTCGCCATTTTACAACTAAGATAGCTCAAGAGCAGAAAGAAGGGAAGCAGGAATATGCCGCCTTTGCAGATAGGAAATGGAGAAGCACATTAAGCAATTTGGCTGGGAACATTCAGGAAATTTGCTAGCAAATCAGGAAACTGGTTTGGCACCTGCTAATCTTCATCAAGTCCTCGACCTGAAAATAACATCCCTCTCTTTCAAGCATATTGTTATTTAATTATGTCTGTTTAGGAACCCAAATTGAATCCTCCTCATCTGAAAAGACGTCCTGGGTTATCTGGAAATTTAAATTATGATTAATTTTAAAAAGTTAAATGTCAGTGTTTACTCCTAGAGGATTATCTGGTAGAGAAGACATTGGATGTGCTAGGTACAAATGTACGAGTCAAGCAGTTACACTATGCTGTGTCCATCGAGTGTTTCTGCTAGGGAACACAGGCTCAAGGGAAACACAAACATGAATATGGATTTATCTTTCAGTTTGGGGCTCTGGAATGTTTCTGGTTTAATAGCGTTCTAATAAAATCAAAACATTGAATCTTTCCCAGCAAAGTTATAAATAGAAAGTAGGCACCCTCCTTAAACAGAAAGATAAACTGCAAAAGGAGATTGTTCACAACATGGAAAAAAATCCAATAAAAAATGCTGACGTTTTACTTGTATCTCAGGGCGGCTGCACTTCTGTAATAAGCAGCTGTTATTTCTCACTCATTTTCCCGTGTAATTGATTAATTCTCATGACTGAGAAGGGCATGATGCAGCATGAACAAGACAAATGGCCCTTCTGCAGCGTGGTCCCACCGTGCCTCTGACGGGTGAGCTGATGGTGATTGTACCGTATGTCTAGGTGGCCTCAGCAGCTCTGGGGCTGTGCAAACGATGCAACCAGAATCCACTAAGAAGGTAGGCTAAAATGTACCTCTGCTCCTGTTATAAGCACATCATGTTTATTTGGGCCTGGAGCTTGCTCTGTAGATGATACACCAGCAGGTTGTGCTGCCATTCAGAGGGATCTCGACAGGCTGGAGAAATGGCAGGCAGGAACCTCCTGACATTCACCAAAGGGAAGTACAAAGCCCTGCACCTGGGGAGGAACAACCCCAAGCACCAGCACAGGCTGGGGGCTGGCCAGCTGGGAAGCAGCTTTGCAGAAAAAGCTCCTGGAGGACACAAAGTTAACCATGAGCCAGCTGTGTGTCCTTGTGGCAAAGGTGGCCAACAGCATTCTGAGCTCCATTAGCAAAGGCATCACCAGCAGGTTGAGGGAGGGGATCCTTCTGCACTTCTCAGCCCTGGTGAGGCCACATCTGGGGTGCTGTGTCTAGTCCTGGGCTCCCCAGTACAAGACATCGACGTACTGGAGGGAGCCCAGCAAAGAGCCACAATGATGAAGGGTCTGGAGCATTTTATGTAAATAAAAAGAGAGACTGAGAGAGGAGGGGCTGTTTAGCTGATTGGGGGGGAGATGGGAGTAAAGAAGATGGAGGTAGACTCTTCTAAGTGGTATCATGTGAAAGGACAAAAGGCAACAGGCATAAGTTGAAATACAGGAAGGCTACTTAGAAGAGACTTTTTGCTGTGAAGGCAATGGAATGCTGAACAGGTTGCCTAGACAAGCTGTGGAGTTGCCAGCCTTGGGGATATTAAAAACCTGACTGGACACAGTTCTGAGCAGCATGCTCTAGCTGTCCATCTTCTGTGAAGTGGGGTTGGACTAAATGATCTCCAGAGGTTCCTTCCAACCTCAGCAATTCTCTGACTATGTGACTTATACCCCCATCTTTAGAAAATACATAATTATATTCTTAATGATATTTGACATCTATGGTACTACTGAATCTAGGAGCACCAGCCACAGCTATGGCTCCCAAGAAGCTGTCAATACAGGTAGACTAGACATAGGACCATGAAAGAGAAGTGCCAAGAAGCAAAGTAATTTGCTGAAGGCAAGCTGCAAGCCATATCTTCCTCATTCCTTACACAGTGCTCTATTCACAAGTCCCTTTTTCTTTTTTTCTTTCCCCCAGAAACTCTGGATTTTGTTTCAAATTCTGCATGGGTAACGAATGAGATATGAATGCACAGATCTCGCTTTTATACATATACTAATATAGATTATATTTCTGAACCAAGTTTGCCCTCTATTCAGCTCTTTGGGGAAACAGAGGTACATTCATTCTGTGAGAACCTCTTCAAACATCTATTCACAGCCACTCATGGGAAGTGCTACATCTCTGGGCATGTGTGAGAGAAAAAGCACTTTAATTGAATGCGTGAGTAAATAACTGACTGCCAGATTGTGACTGGCCTCTGTACAAGCCCAAAGTTACACATGTTCTGCTGGGAGCAAGAATCCACTGCTGGCCATCCCGTCCTCTTACTCTGTGAGCTGCCCAGTAGACCAGGCACTGCAGAATGAAGAGAAATCCTCGCCTGCTCTGAAGGTAGCCTTAGGATCAGAAAACAGGGCTCCATGCAATATAGATCATTCTTTCAGCTAAAGGACCTCCTAAATGAGGCTTCTGTCTCTGTGCAGAGCTGTGAGCTATAGGCACTCAAATAGAGTAGAATGTTATTAGATTTGTGTAGGAAAGGAAAGTTTCTGGAGTGCTGGGAATTAAGACTAATCTGGGGCACAAAACTGCTGTGAAATGGAAGGGACAGTTTCATGGCTTCATGCAGCATTCTTTTGACTATTTGTCTGTATAGGTACCAGCATACCCTGTGGTCTCTGAATTTTGTTTGGACTGGACATGACCACTCAAAGGCAAAGTTTGGCTTTAGCTTTTGTACAGTGCTGTGGGATGTTATTCTAGTCTGTAACACGTATGTGTGACTCGTGCTTCATAGATGTGGAAGAAGTCACAAGTCACGTATTTTTAAATGCGGACTCCAGTTTCACTCTGTAGCTTTGCTTGCTTGATGTAGAGTATGTTTCATTTTCTGCCCTTCCATTATTAGAAGCTGATCTACTCGTGCTTTCCTAGAAAAAACGTCTGATGGATCATGACTAATTACACAAAGCATCCATTAAAAGGTGAAACAGGATGGGCAAAGGCATCAGGGTACCCAGAGATGCACTTATGCTTCTCATTAAAAATACACGAATCTGCTTCAGGAGATTTGATAAACATTGATTTTGCTCATAGAGAGCAAAAGATAAAAAAAGCAGCCCCCCCCTCCTCTTTTTTTGCAAAATGAAAGGAACTGATGTAATTGTTCTAAATTCAGTACAATGAAGTGCTATCGGACCAGTGCCAGCAGTGTATTTCCTGCCAATGTCTGCTCCTCCAATCAGTTTAATTATGAGCAATTGTTTGGGTTGTGCTGTGAAGAAATATTAGAGAATGGAAAAAAGAACATACTTCAGGTCATTATTTTGCAACTGATTCATGGTTTGGCAGAAGCCATTAACTAGATTTTATGCTTTACAACACTGTAATAGTATCAGCGTGGATCAACCTTGCCATATAAGCACATACAGCACAAATCCACCGTTTATTTTGACAAGGTTCTAGTTGAAGCATTTGAAAAATGCTGAAATAACATCAGCTATTGGCTAGAATTTTTGGTTAATCATGTGCCTGCTCTTATCCAAGGGATCTAAGCAGGCTATGAAAAAACTGGCTATTGTTAATGCCTCCTATGTTTATCTGTCGTGTCAGATTTTGATGATGATTTTTCTTGTCCTTGACACACATCTCATGTCTTGCTGCTACATGCAGGGGCATTTTGTAATCCCAGATTGGTTCCTTTGGAGGGGCAGACTAGGGGGAAGGCAGTTCATTCCTCAGCTTGCAGGATTGCTCTGCTTCTGGCAGTTTGTTTTCCCTGGGATGCTGAAGACTTGACTGACCTAACTGGATTGCTTAGGAGGTGAATCCTGGTTAAAGTGTCCCTCAGCTTGTGTGGAATGGTTTCGATGTGGACTAGATAGGGTGGTTACTGGGGCAGCGCTTCTGTGCTGAATGGTTTTAGTGCCGAGTTCTTGCAGGACAAAACCCAAAATGCCAATTAGGGCTGCTCGGCAGCCTGGGCAGCCGCCAGGACAGGAGCCAACTGGGCACAGCACTCGGTTCTGGAGGGGGGGAGGTCTTCACGTTGCTGAGGCTCATGTAGCCACCCTTGGTGTCATTCCTCTGTGAGCAGAGGATTTCAGATTTCAGGCCTTGTCAGATAACATTTATCAGCAAACTGGAACAAAAAAATCCCTTGGAACACAGAAAACAAAGAATTTATAACGCTTGTGACAAGTGTTATTTTTCAGGGGTTCGTGCCTAGATCTGATATGTGACATGCTGCAACAGCGTGCTCCCTCCAGGAATGTAACATAAGCCAGCCTGCTCTGGACCCTGTTCCAACAGAAAACAAAAGATGCACTTGTTTTCAGATTTGCTAATGGAAAATGTTCATTTTTGCACTCCAGTGTGATCTGTGTACACTCCTGTGCTTTCTGATACCAGAATGAATCTTGGATAACTAATGCATCTCTCCTTGCACCAAGTAATATGGGATTAAATTAATTAAATTGGATAAATGCTGCAGGTGGCATTTTACATCTCTGCCAGGTTCTGCAGTCTGTTCATTAAGCATGTTTCTTGGATGTAGTTTAAGCCTGCAAAGCTCAAGGGGTCCAAGGATCCAACTGTTTGTGACAAAAAGGGGATCCAGCTGCAAATCATCCAAGAATTGGGCTGCTCTGATTCCACCCTTATAACGTGAGCAGCCGCATTTCTTGGCAATGAAGTTCTGAATTTCAACTGACTTCAGAAATAATAGAGAAACTGAAGTTCTGTGTTTGGATACTCCATCTAGCACTTTTGTGTATCTGCAGAATCCACTTAGCCTAAAGATCATTTCAAATAGAAGAGAACATGTTTTGCCTGACAGGATGCTGCACCTTGGTTACCTAAGCGTGGCTGGGAAAAACATTTTCCATTAGGAAGCCATGTTTCCTCTGGATACAAAATTCTTCTCTTCTTGTAGAGATGTTACAGAAGGAACAGTAATCTTGGTCACTGAAAGAAACAGAGACTGGGGAAACAAAACTGATGTTTGGAAAAGTAGGATCAAAAGCCTAATGGTAGATAAGGACATAAGACCATGTGATGTGTTGTAGATGTTAACAGGGAAGAGTAGAGATTGAAATCACCCAATCCTAGGTCAATTTAACAGAATAAAATGATGAAAAATTACTTAATTCTAGCCACTGACATACCTAATGAATAAAGGCAGAGGTGGGTCTCATAAACAAATTTCCATTACCACTGATGTTTTTAAGCATTGTATTTTAACAACAGTCTAAAAATAAAATTAGACATGTTGCCAGAGTTATAGCTGTTTTATTTTTTCCAGCTGTATTCTTAGAGGTACCAGAAAAGTGTCATTGATTCGAGGTCATGGCTATGGTCTGCTCTGCTGCTGTCACTGCCTTTGGCTGTACCCTCATGAATAGTAGAAATAATAAGAAAATTTATGTGGGTTTTTTACCAGCCTCACAATACTGCTTAACATTATTTGCTGACTGGAAGGTTTTTGCATCGCGGAAAACCGTCCCACTGACGTGCTCTAGCTGTTCAGTGTTGAACCTCATCTTTCCTTGTACTGCCCCATCACTGAGCTATGCGATATCCTCGCAACTCTTTGCTTTTGTTTGTGGTAAGACGTCTCTTTTTCTATACCATTTATGAACATGTTGAAAGGCACAGTTCCCTACAGGAACATAACTTCCACAAAAGCTGGTTTTTATTTCTACCTTTTCTCCTCCCACTCTTAAGAACATTATTTTATAAAGGATCTCCCATTTTCCTCAACACCAGCCTTAGTTTATTAGAGGTCTTTGGAAATTACCTTGTTCAAAGCTTTTTGGAAATCCAGGAAAACTACTTCAGGTATATCACCCTTGCAGTAACTCTGGTGTTTTTCTGAGGTGTGATGTCCCTCTTTTCTAGGACACTCCTCCTCATGCAATTGAATTGGGCAGTGTCTGCTGCTTCTATTTCTTGCTACCATTTGTCTACCAATCTCTCAAGTCCAAAGTTCAGATTTATTGGTTAGTAATTTTTCAAGTCACATAGACCTCTCAAAAAAAACCCCAAAGAAACCCTAAATTTGCCACTCCACATTTTGCTGCTGCTGTCATTGTTTTACCCAGTAGCTGGAGTCAGTTGCTACTACCAAGGAACAGTTTTAGTCCTTGTATAGCAGCTCCCAAGACACATTTATATGGCCTTGCATATAGCTTATTATATAGGTAAACTGTAGGATATACAGTGTGTGTCAAGAATGAGACTTCTGCTGAGAGCCCCTAGCTGTGTATATGGCAGTGAACTACGCAGTGCCTGAGCACTGGTACTCAGTCCCATCCGGAGCCTTGGAGAGGTCCCTGGCATGGTTTGGGTCTGAACCAACTTTCACCCTCATAAGCAATTCCTGGGCATGTGTTGAGAGTTGTGAGCAGTGCTCATCCTGTGCTAATATCTGCTTTGGATGGATCCCCCCTATTTTGGAGAGCAGATTTAGTGGTAGCAGTGCGAGCTGCTCCGTGGCAGCTGGCCTCAGAGCTGGGGAATGGTCCCGGTTCTGCTCAGTGTACAGCTGTAACCACGATGCTGTGTGCTGTGCCCGGGACTCTGATAGGTACCAGCCTAAGAATGCTCTTAGGTGAATAGTTTTAAGTATTTATTAATTTTCCTTTGGAAGAACATCTCAGAAGATCCCAGCACATCTCACAGGAAAAGCTGAGTGAGATACAGTTTATTGGCAGAGCTTTATTTAGATTCAGTTTGGAGAACTGCAGTGGGTTTCTTCCATCTCCATATGCTGATTTCTCCCAAAAACCTGCCGTGAGGCAGTCCCTGTCTGCACGTGTAGTGGCTCCTGTTGCTCACTGACGTGGTCTCCCCTGTCTCATACAAGGTGCCCGTGCTCCCTGAGCAGCGTCAGCTGCCTGCATGCCCTTCGCAGCTGGGGGCCACACATGGTTTGGATTTGTGACTTGGACTCTTCAATCTGATTTGTTTTTTTCAGCCTCTTTGTCTGGTCTCATCACAGAGCTCCTGGTTCAGCCCTGCTGCCCTGGGATGAGTGCTCCTGTCCTCGTGTGGCACTTGTGCACAGCAATCACAGACCAGGTCCTTCAGCAGTGCTCCATCATTGGGAGGTTGTCTCATTTTTCTGACAGTAAGTGCTACTCACATTCATGGTGGTTTTGTTTCATGGCACCCACCGATTTAAATCTCCTGCTACGTTTTAAAGAGCCTTTATTTCATGGTAAGAATCCTTAGTTTCGCCTGAATTTCATGTATTTAAAGTAGGCACAAGTCTTTGGAGACATGCTGATACTTTCTCTTGCTCATGGCCCATGTCTTTTTCCTTGCAGTCCCTTGACATAGTTGCCCAGCAAGTAATCTAATCTCACTTGCTGCAAGTGGTCCTCCTACAACGTGGTCTCTAACAACATTCATAGTAAGAGAAAGCAGCACTACCCTTACAGGCCTCCACAGGCTGGTCCTTTCCTTCCAGCCTCTTTGCCTAAAATTAGGGAGATCTAAACCCTAAACTCCAGGGCGATATCCCAGCAGAGCAGTGCTGTGGCTCTGGCTGTTCCTGCCCAGCTTCTACAGCCCAAAAGGAAGATTAATTGACTCATGCTGGCAGCATTAAGCTGCTGCTGAGACCCAAACTAATATCTCTGTGCAGCCTGTTGGCCTTACAATGTAAAATCAAAAGCTTTTCTGTTTTCATATCCTGTCTCTGTCACGGCCAACAGCAGATGCTTTGGCTAATGATGTTTATACCCAGACCATCTTGCTGAGAGTCACCCTTGATATTGCTAAAATGACAATCTACTGTGTGGTACATATATGACCTTAAACTTACACTATGTAGTATATTACACAACAGACAGTATAAGAAACTCTTTGGTTACTACTATAATAGAAATTATTTCAAGTTGACATTTATTGTGTATTATCTGTCTCATTTTTTTTCACCCTTGAGAATAGTTTGCATTGTGCCTTTAGAGTCCTCTTCATGGATCTTTCAATTCATCTCTCACCTCGAGCTGTCAGCTGGAGTGTAAACTCTGCAAGGACTGGCTTTGCAGCTTTGTGCATATTTTTAGTGTTTTAAAATCCCCTAGTTTTATAATACCTTTTTGCTGGTCAGGCTGCTCTGCAAATCTATAAAGACAAAAACTTTTTAGGTCTCTCAAATGTTCTTATCAGAAAAAAATATGTATTACTACAAAAATAGTAAAAAACCCAGTTCATTCTCTTTCTAATTATAGAGCAACTTTCCACAAGCTAAGCAATGGAAATACTTGTCTGAAGGAAACGTACGTTTTTGCTTTGGGGGGTTATTGGCTTTTGATTCAAATTCAACTTCTACCATTTGGTTCGTTTTTCTGGTTTGCCTCATGAGAGGAATTCTCCCTTTGTTTGCAACCTGCTCTCTAGCTGAATATGTGAAAAATGTGAAGATGGAGAGTTTCACGGGATCACAAACACACTGTATTTCTGATCAGGACTTTTCTTCACAAATGCAGATTTAATTACTTTTTTTTCCCTTCTATCTACTTTTTTAAGTTCATGCCTTCACTCTGTATCAACTTGCCTTGTTCTGGTGTGGTTCCTGTCTAAGCAGAAAAAGCTCCAGCATTATAAAAATGAGTAGTCCTCAAAGTCCTCAAAAAATAGCCCTCAAGCAGCCCAAAATGGTTGTGGCTATCTTCTGTTATTTATTTTGACTCTATTCAAAGATGCTAAAGGTAATCCTGTCCTGCCTGGGTACACTGCAGTTTTCCTATGAAGTTTCCAGCAGTGTTGGCTTGTCTATGTGGATGTTACAACTGGTGGCCAATCCAACCTTCCTGGCAGAAGCATCTTCTAAGCCCAAATTAACTGGTTGTGCAGATGAACCTGAGAAATCTGCATGCTTGACAGACTCTCACTTTTTTCTTGGTGTCTGAAGGACTGAGATAAAATTGCCAAGGGACACTGCACCAAAAAAACAGTTTTGTGATGGTGAAGGGTCACCACCACTGGCTGATGGGACCTATATCCACTCTTCTGGAATCAGACCATGGTGTTGTTGGTCTAAGAATGTGACACAATTCTACTCTTGGGCTTAAAGAAAAAGAGCTCAAGAGAAATAAAATTTCTACCATACAAATGTCAATGGTTCAATAGCTGATTATTAATTATTGGTCACTACAAAGTCTAGAAAAACAGTACCTGTTTAATTCTGCTCTGTGTTTAGTAAGTGACCTAATGCTGTGC
Organism: Pterocles gutturalis; assembly: GCF_000699245.1. NCBI lineage: Eukaryota > Metazoa > Chordata > Aves > Pterocliformes > Pteroclidae > Pterocles > Pterocles gutturalis. Next base: position 32,171 of record NW_010145941.1, on the reverse strand, counting down.
TATATCTGCAGTAATTCTGCTGCTGTTTCTGATGATGTTGCATGGGGAGTGATTTTCTACCACAAGTGTCACAGATATTCTGCTAAGCATTATTTAGGTACTGATTACTGGTAAAAACAATGCAGAGTACTGGGAATGAGGAAGGATGTTCATAGGACTTTGGAGATTTCTCTGCCATACCTACCTCACTCTGAAGAAGAATTCATCCTTGTAGGAATTTAAAAGTAAGTGACATGAAACTAGGCTGTCAAGCCAAAAAAAATACCTGGAAAACTTAAAAAAGAAATCTAAAAATCATGGCTGCTAGCTTGTTTGAAGCAGAAAATACCCTGTCTGGACTGTTCTTCAGAAAAACTGCAATTTAGGCTGTGCAGCAGGGTGGATTGTGGAAAAGAGTAACTGCTATGAATGACCATGAAGGGCAGAGACATTAAAAAATGGGCTATGGGGGAAGTGGACAATGTAGCTGGTGTCTCAAACCCTCTCATGAGGCTGAAGGTCAAGAGCTGTAAAGAAGCCCAGTCAGTAAAGGAGGTTAGCTTGACAGAACCCTCCATAGATGGTAATGAAAGGAAGCAATTAGAGCAGCTGCTCCCATGGTATGCTGGTGTGTTTTCCAAGAACAACGAAGAATTTGGATGACGGGATTGAGTGCAGTGCTGCTCTGTGCTAAGCCACTGAATGCTCCTGGGAAGCAGTGCTTATGCTGGCTGCCCTGCCATCTAGGAGCTTGGTAGCAATGTTAAATTACAGGTTGGGGAATGGCCTGACTGTGCATCCTATGCTGCTGTCGGCATCCTTGGTTATAGGCAGTTCTGTGTTCTTGGGTGGTTTCAGTTTTTGCTACTGATACACTTCCTGCCTTTGAAGGAGCTTGTTAGTACAGGTATGGTGGCACCACCAGCATCTTTCAGGACCTATTCTGGCCCAGATCAGCTATCTGTGTGTTGTGCCCACACAAGATAAGAGCCCCTAAGCGGGCTGTGGGCCAGAGCTTCCCAGATACTGCTTCCCATCCCTTGGGGAGAAAGGCTGAACGCCCGCTGAGGGGTGCACCAAACCCTCTCCCGTGCAGGCAGCGCTGATCACGCTGTCCATACCGCAGCTGCTGCCTGCAGAGCCAGGGCTCGTTCCAGTAACATGCTTTTGGCATGCTGGGCATATCAGCCTGGAGGCACTGCCAGGCTTGTGTGGGCCACACGCATGTAGGTGCTGCTGCAGGAGCTGCTCCAACGCAGTGCTGGCTGTGCTGAGCCCTGCCAGCTCCACAAGCCATTTCGGTCTCTACGCAACACATTCCTTTTCCCTCTTCCTTCTACCCGGACATACACTAGTTAGGCTTTTCATTCTTCTGAGCAGTCCCTCATTTCCTTGGATGAAATTTATTTTAATTATATAAAATCTCAGTGGAGACTTAACGCTGCATGCTGTCTACAGGAAATCTCATCTCCAGCCTGTTCAACACAGATACCTGGCTAGCTGTGTGGTAAGCACCCCAACTTAAATTTGAAGGAAAAGATTTTTCTTTTATTTCCCTTGCTTGCTCAGTTTTGTCTTCTTTTGTTTATTTTGTTGCTCTCTAGATTCTGTTAGGCTCAGTTGAGAATTTAAAACGCATCTTTGTGTCAGCCTCCAGATGACTGCAAATCTCCTGAGTTAGGCGTAAGACCTGGGTGGGTCCCCTACTGCAGCACTCCTTGCAGCTTCTGATTTTGGAAGATCTTTGCATGTTTTGTGTGAACTTCACTTTATTTCTCTAGAACATGGAAGAAACAGCTAATACTAGAAGGAAAGATCGTAAAGATTGTAACTGAGCCAGTTTCTAAATCTAGAGCGTGAAGGTATGCAACCATTTAAAAGCAGAAATCTAACCCCCTCCTGGAGCAGTCTGGTACAAATCAGTTGTTAAAGAGCGTTGATGTTCCCAGTGTGACTAATACAGGAACATGTTTCTCCCTCCCACAAGGATCTTCCCCCCGTGTTCGTTAACCCACCTGTTTGCTAAAACACTGACTCAAGCTCATCATTAATCTCCACTTGTAAATGTGACCAAGACCAGAAAGAACATAAATAGGGACAAGACCATTAAAAAAAAGTGGTGCAGACACTGAAGGAACCAAGAAGAGACACATGGTGAATGAGAAAATGGAGAAGCTTACAGTTTTGGTGCAACCTCCAAAAATTTGTCTGACAGGTAGAAATAGTTCAAGTGAGAGATCTGCGTTTTCATAAGGGCAAATGAAGATACTTTAGAATGTGAAATGTAGGTAATTTTCTAAGTGTTGCAGAATTAGTAGCAGGTAATATCTTTAATGGCCTACATATTGTGAGGAAGAGCAGGTTGGTTATTAGGTATTGCTATGCAGATTGTGCACATTCTTACATCCCCAGAAAGAAGGAAGTTTTGGAGATGGGTCAGGAGAAGAAGAATCAACAAATGGAAAAACCTTAAAATCTTCTATTATAGAGCTGGGCTAGTTGAGATAAACATGCAGTCCTGGGGGGATGATGATACCAGATTGTACAGGTCAGATACTGACTTGAGGAAAAGTTTGGTAGACAACCAGGGGGTGTTGGTGACAGCTGGCTGAATATGACCCAGCAGTGTGCCCAGGTGGTCAAGAAGGCCAACGGCATCCTGGCCTGTATCAGCAATATTGTGGCCAGCAGGATGAGGGAAGTGATCGTCCCCCTGTACTCAGCCCTGGTGAGGCCGCACCTTGAATCTTGTGTTCAGTTTTGGGCCCCTCACCACAAGAAGGACATTGAGGTGCTGGAGCAGGTCCAGAGAAGGGCAACGAAGCTGGGGAAGGGTCTGGAGCACAGGTCTGATGAGGAGCGGCTGAGGGAGCTGGGGGTGTTTAGTCTAGAGAAGAGGAGGCTGAGAGGAGACCTTATCACTCTCTACAACTGCCTGAAAGGAGGGTGTAGTGAGGTGGGTGCTGGCCTCTTCTCTAAAGTAACAAGTGATAGGACAAGAGGAAATGGCCTCAAGTTGCACCAGGGGAGGTTTAGGCTGGATATTAGGAAACAGTTCTTAATCAAAAGGGTTATCAAGCATTGGAACAGGCTGCCCAGGGAAGTGGTTGAGTCACCATCCCTGTAAGTATTTAAAAGATGTGTAGATGTGGTGCTGAGGGACATGGGTTAGTGGTGGACTTGGCAGTGTTAGGTTAACGGTTGAACTTGATGATCTTAAAGGTCTTTTCCAACTTAAATGATTCTATGATTCTATAAGCCAAACTTTAAAAGTGCAATTAGATGCTAAATTTCATGCCAAACAGGAAGATAAAGAAGAACTGCAAGCCATGGAGGATTTTTTGCAGATCTTGGTGTTGAAGAAATGTCACTCAGTGAAGACTTTTTGTAGATTCTGCCAGAGTCCACTAGATAGTTAGGCAGAGCAAATAATTAAATGTCAGTCCTAAACCATGCATTATACTGTTATCCTATCTATGATGATTATGGTGACAGTTGTTTCATAATCTTAAGTTTTTCCTCACAAAGTTAGGAAACTTAAGACATCTGTCCCAGCATACACTTTTGTGTGTATAACTAATTTTATTTGTACTTCTTCCCCTTAGTTTTTCTATTGGTATATTTTTTTAACAATGGATCAAGAAGTAATTTAGTGGTCAAGAAGTAGTTTTACTTTAAAAAATAAAACAAACCCACAACCCAAAAAGAGCTGTAATGGCAACAGAAATACTCTCATTTGCCACTCATGATGCATTGAAATAGTTGTGCTAGAGCATTGTGCACATCACTATGACTCAGCTTAAATTCACTATCAAGTGTGTATCATCTAGTAAGAGGTAACACACCCTGTCTCAAGTCTGCCCTGGCATCTGGCCTTGTTTCCTACACAGAGCCATCAGATTCCTGCCTTGGGAGTCCATGCTACACTCCCCAACTGTCTTGGTAACATCCCAAGTTGTATTTTTCCCTAGTGAAAGCCTGAAGGAAAAAAAAAGTTAAAAACTACAAGTCCAGCACTGAGATGTAATGCCAGTACTGTATAATGAGATCTCTGAAGTAACTATTTTAGTATTTAAAGTATTGGTGAAGTCTCAGATGTGATTCTGTGGACACTGCACTTTCAAGAAAGATGTGGAACAGTTGGACAGAGTCCAGAAGCAAACAGAAAGAAAGACAGAGATTTTAAAAAATCATGCCCTATGAGTTGAAGGCACTGGGGTTGTTTAGTCTAGAGAAAAGAAGACTGGGGGGAGGCACGATAACAGTGTTTGTTAAAATATTTTAAAGGATGCTCCAAGGAGGAAGGGAATAAATGATTTGTTCCAGTGGGGAAAGCGCAAGAAACAATGGTCTTAAATAGCAGTAAGGGAGATTTCTGTTAAACTTCAAAGGAAAATAAACTTTTCTAGTGGTAAAGATAGCCAAGCATTGGAGGCTCTTGAAAGCAGAAGTGGGAGGTGGTATGAGCCCCTTATTAGAATTCTGTAAGATAAATATCTATATAGACATACTATGTTATAAATATATAAATATGCAAAGTTTGACTGGAAGGGTTTAGTCCAGTGATGAGCTGTGGTGAGCTGCAGTCTCTTATGGACATGTGGGGATGACTGTTCTTCACCATGATGTGAACAGAGCTAATGAGGAAAAGGCAGAAGCTGTTGCTTGTCCCATGTAGGTGGTTTCAGTCACTCACAGAATGATGCCTGGATTTTGGTAATGCAGAAGAGGAGCTCTAGGGCTTTGCAAAAGGAGGCACCTGAAGGCAGGCCTTGCACCACAGGCAGGTGTCAGCTCTGTGGGTGCTGCTGGTCAGATGCTGCTGCTCAAGATAGAAATTACTTGCATGGAAGCTTTGAAGCTGATTTCTGGTGTCTGGCTTCTTTCTCTTTTCTTCTGTTCTCCAAGTGCTTCTGTGTGCTCATGCCAGGGCAGCTGTCTCCCATGAATTGGAGCACCCTGCTTATGTCCTGCTTAGGCATATTTGCCTGCCTGCCTTTCAGCTTTCATTGACATCCCTTGGGCAGCAAAGACCACTTGGGATGTCTCCACCCCTTTCCAGGTCCTCTAATCAACACTTCATGCCATCAATATTTCTCTTGAAGTAACACACTTTCAGTGTGTTCAACAACTTTGATATTTAAGGTCTGTTTACAGTCTAGGCAGTCCTGATGTCTCATCGTCTCTAGAATATCTCCTTGAAAACTACTGCTTTCTGCCTTCTTTAAGAATTATCCTGAAATCCATACGCATGGGATGGCAGCCAGAGGTTGGTGGAACTGCTTTAATGTGTGAGTTTATCTGCCTCATTAAATAACCAGGAGAAGCTGGCTGCAACTTTCCTTCAAAAAGCTCAGTCATACCAACAGCAGATTAGGGTACAAATAATCCATTTGGCAGGGTTAACACAAAAATACCTCTCTGTTGCTCAGCACTTGTTTTTCATCCATTTCTTCGTTACGCTGCCTCACCGCCTTTGGCACTCACTACACAGTTTCTATTTTGGGAAGCTCCCTGAGTGACTGTTCTCAGGGGACCATAAGGTTACAGGGCTGTCTTTTAAAACTAGATTTGTTCCTGTCATGCCCATGGCACGGTAAGCGAATGGAGATCCTGTTCTCCAGCTGCCCTTTGAAATCACACACCTCTCAGAAAGCAGGTCTAAGCAGCTAAGACTGTACATCACATCAGGTAGGTGCATCCACGGCCGCCCTCCCAAGTGCCTTCCAGCTGTCTGAGAACCTCAGTCCCTAAATCACACCCTGAGGCTGTGTGTGCTCCCTGGAGTTTTGTTCTCTAAGCCTCAGGGATCAGTACAAATTTAAGGAATGAAGCTTTCCTTCTTTTCCTCCCTTGGAGTCCTCAGAGCCCGCCCTGGCCATCTGGCTGCACGCCTCATGGCTTTTAGCCCCAGCAAGGGGCCGAGACAAAGGAGCCATTCTACAGCTCAGACTTTGAGCCCATACAAAAGAGGTTAGATAGGCATCTCTGTCCCCCTCCCTCCTGAAGACCCAGGCCACCCGTTTAGTCCGTGCACCCCCTGCGGAGCTGGTGCTGTGTCCTGTTTCTCCTCTCGCCATTCTGCGGGGCCTCTGGCTTCTTGGCTTCCTGTGCATACCCATGTTATTTGTCCCAGCTGCAAGGTGCCTTCTTCCCAGCCACCACTCATTCCCTTGCTTGGCAAGCTGCTTTTCTGTTCCCAGCTGCAGCTTTTGCCACTGCTGCGTATAATTTGGGCAATGGAGCCCAGGGCAGGAGGGTGCTGCTCTACCAGGGCAGGAGCTCTGGCTGCCTCCCAAGACCTCTCTGTCTTTGGCTCTGCTGGACCACCCCTTGCTGTACAGGCAAACTCTATTTTTCTGAACAGAACCATGCTATGTTGCCTGAGAATCCAACAAATGCAAGATGTGTCTTATTTTTGCCTTATTTACTGCTTGTCTCTGGTCTCTCCACGAGCTGTTTATTAAGATATAGCTATAACCAGTGTATTTTTTTTTCCATTGGGCTTAATTTCTCACTGCAAGAAAAGAGTATAAACCACCCTTGTGCTGCCTTTGATAATATTTCTTGTTTTGTTTTCTACAAGCGCTGTTACAGGGATAGCTATGTCTGAGAGAGTCTTAGCAGATATTCTGTACTTATGCTGGAAAATCCCAGGCAGAAATATAGGTAAGTCTGTGATGCCATCATATACAATAGCTAATGCATTTAGACTTTGCTTTATGTGTTCTGGGCCTACCAGACTTGCTGCGTGCTCCCAGGTGAACGCTAAATCACATACACCATTTTCTACATCTCAAGTCAGAGCTGTTGCTCCAAGTGAGCTGCACACTGCCCTGGCAAAATCATTGGACTGAAAATGAGACGTACAAGAGGAAAGCAATGAGTTGGTTGCAGTGGGGGCAAGAAGCTGGGAGAAGAGTAAAAGGCATCACCTCGTTTACCCATATTTTTTGTATAAGGTGGAGGTAATCACGGGGTTTAAGGCAGGGAAGATATTAGGGAACCAGGCCAGGCAACAGCCAAGACAAGGGACACCACAATAGGCAACAGCCAGGCTTCCAGCTGTGAAGAAACTTGGTGCTGACTCTCATCCTGGTGGTGTAAACTGTTTGTGCTTTGTCAAGCATCAGAGGGAGCTACCGACACTTCGGGGGCTCCTGGTGCTATGAAGGGGCCAGAGGTGGCCCGTGGAGGTTGGCGGGAGCCTCACAGCAGAAGTCGGAGGGAACAGGCTGTGAGTAGGACGGGGCGTTTCCCCCAGGCCCGGCGGGAAGCCAGCAAACCTGGAAAGGAAAGACCAGCTCGAGTGTCTGCACGGGTGTCTCTCAGCCAACCTCAGTGAGACAGTTCAGCCCCAGGGACCAGGGTCCCTGAGATGTTTTTAGGCAGCTGTGAACCTGGTTATTGTGTGCACTGGGCCACTCCTTCTCTTTGCTATTGTTTCACTTTTCCGGCTTTGTTCCTTTCAACATCTCCATCTGATCAGGCTCCATAGCAGTTCATACCACTGTAAACAACCACTTAAGACAGCTCCATATGCTTTAGAAATAATATCGATGTTTTCCAGTTGAGAACAACTGCGTTGGATCAAACTTGCATGGATTGTCCTCTTGCTCTTCAGCAGGCCCTCATGGCCTGCCCAACATTGCACGGTCTGGGACAGTTATTCAGTCAACCGTTGCGCACTGTAAAGCAGAGCGGATTTCTTTGGCAATACTTCCTTTCTGGTGCTGGCACTTGCTGTATGAGCACTGTGTTTTCTGTAATTACATTTACTACAGCATGTGTCAGTGAAAATAGTTTGCCAGAGCCAAGTGCAAGCATAAAATAGAAATTATATGTATGTACAGGTACTTTGTGCATTGTCAAGATGTATTACGTACCATTACATCCTATCTAGGTAAGTATTTCTTATAGATAGCTCCTACAGCTCCAGGAGGTAGCTGGTAATTTGTTTGATGTTGAAATATCCTACTTTGCCAGATTTGCATAGGCTACTCTGTCCTGAATTTCCAGGGGTATAATTGGGAATAATTTCATTGTGTTTACCCTACAGCCCATTTTGGGTGGTAGGAAGAGTTCTCCAGTGCACTCATTACATTATCTAAGTGCTTGCTGACATATACCTGTATCCAGCTGCTTCTTTGCTTCAGTTACAATTTAAACCACTGGATTTTGTCCATATTTGCCAGGAAAAATCACCTGCATGATTCAAATTTCTGACCATAATGTGTGCATCGTTCCCAGTGTGTGTTCCTCAATATTTCGGCTTGAGCTCCTAAACTCGCTGCTTAAAGCCAATGCCAGAAGCACAACAGTTGTCACCGATGGGACTCTGGCATCTGCTCCCCTCTCCTTCCAGTGCCAGAGCCGCTCTGTGGCACAGGTATCGCCAGCTCCATGTAAAGTGTGAGCAGCTGCCTCTACTCCCTTCCTGACTCCAAACCATCATGTGGTGCCCCTTTGTCCTACCTTCTGCCTTGTTGCCATTATAACAGTCAGTAGGAAAGCTCATTTCCAGGAAGATACCCCAAACATTTGATGAAGAGAGTGAGCTTTTTGCAGGCTATAAAACACGTGCACTCCTTAGTTAAAGACCTTTTACAGCTCCTGTGATTTAGATTGAAGACTTCTTGATATGCTGTATTTTATTCTTAGTCTCTATGCAGCCAATCTGTCCCTACATGGAAGGTTATTATCATAGCTTTTCATGAAACATCAGTGTAAAATGAATATATTTGATATTCTAATAAAAATAATTGTACAAAATTCATTAACAGATGCACTAAAATATTTTGCTTTTTAAATTTGGCTTCCAGCTTAGGACACAGTCTCCAAACTATTCCATTAGTACTGCTGACTCCCCTTTATAATAAACTAAAAACTGAGATAACAGCTATAACAATAGCAAATGAATGATGCAAGATGATCAGTATGCCAATACAGCTGTGCTGGAGATATGCAGCTGGATTTAAACCACTGGTAAATTTATGCAAGCTTTCCAGAGAACAGACTAGCTGGCTTCGAGGCAGAGTATTAGTACCCTCCTCCTGCTCTTGATATGGATGTCATTAGCTCTGGAAAGAATGGGAGCACCACAGAGTTATTTATACAGGAAACATTGCTTGTTTTAAGGCATGATCTCTGTTGTGAAAAATAGTCTCAAATATTCTGAAAACTTACTCCTAACTCAAATAAACAAATACATAAGGTCTTGTAAGCCAAACGAAGTACTGAACTCTTCCAAGGCTTATATGAAGCCATTTGTTGAGACGACTCAGTGATGAGGACATTAAATGAGGAATCTCTTTAGTAAATATTTTGCTGCCCTCCACTGGACCAGCAAGAGAAAATCCCCTGCTAACGCATGTGCCCTTTCACTTCAAACGTATTTAAAACACCGTGTTCTAACGCGAGGGAAAATTAGGTGGTTTGAGTTTTAAACTGCAAAACATAAAAGCTCTGCCTGGTAGACCAGTGACCCATCTGCCACCCAGGACGGTGCAGCCCTGGAACGTGTTCAGGCTGTGGAGGGATTTACTCCTTCTACCTCAAACAGAAGAGCGATACAGAAGTGGGGTTTTTCAAACAGATACCTGGAAACAGGAAAGATTTTCTCCTTTCTCTGCTCCTGTAATGTTTTGATCCATGAATATAAAGAATCTGCAAGAATCTATGCTTGTGGGTGGATTTTGTGCTTAGTTGTTGTATAAACTACTTCTGTGGTTTAGACCAATGATGTCATGTTGACCTTGCCATTTATTCATTAGTAACTTTGTATCAGATGTAGTCCTTGGCAGTGGACTAACATGAGTATTTCATCTAGAAACATTTACTATTAAAATATTTTCTAATTTGAGTAATGTTTGATAGGATAGCCTTGAAGAGCTACTTTATCAAAACAGGAGACTGAGGCAGTCACTGGGGCTGAAGGAGAAAAATTTCATGTGAAAGTGGAGAAAGGACAGCTGTCAAAGGGATGGGAATTTGCAAAGAAATTAAAGAAGTAGCAGACTAGCATGGACACCAAGAACAGAATTTGTGAGGGTTGCTAAGATGGCTGGAAGAGATATTCACTGTGTACCTGTGGCTGGGAATTTTCCTGTTTGAGGAAGAATTTTAATGACCATAGGGTCATGATGGTGCAGAGGACTTCCTCAGGAACTCATTAGGTTTCCGTCCTTATAATGGAGAGCACAGATACAGCTGAGCCACTGCTGCAAGGGACGGTTGTTGGTTTTGGCTATGAATATTTTCAGCACTGTTTTCTTTCTGAGATTTTAGTATGAAACAGAGGATGTGGAAGCAAGAATGAGAAAAATTAATCTGTTTGTCTTCAGTCCAAGAAACTAGGTGTGATTCTTATCAGATAATAAAAGTGAACCACATGATAATCAAAGCCTGAGGATCCTGAAACCTGGTGGTAGCTATTTGTGTGCAGATGGCCCATGGTTTCTTCCATTTGGAAAAATGTAAATGTAATTTACAGTTGTTTGAGTTATAGCTGGAAGGGTTACTAAAGAACAGGTTTCAGTTGAAGTCTCAGTTTAAAGGCTACTTAATGGCTACCATGCTGGATTTATTTTATCACAGTTGATAGACATGCTGCTACTCTCCTGATTCAAGTTTTACTTCACTACTTTTCCAAATGCTTTATTTGCTATTGCTAAAATTTTGCAAGGAGTTCTCCGTGAGACACAAAGAAATCCATTGAAAATGTGCTGTATTCATTCCCTGTAATAAAAGTTTCATGAAAACTAAAGCATGCTTAGACATGCAGACCAAAGCTGAACTTTTTTCTTATTATTTTAAGGGGAATAGAAGAGATCTCTATTTTGTCATTAAACAGTGACAGAATATGAAGTAACAGTCCTTGAACTTATGGATGAATACGCTACTCTGGAAAAAAATTGTTGTTGTAGTGTTTTAAGTCAAGAAATTAATGAAAGTAATGTTGTGCTTGTGCAAATGGTGAGGTGACAGCATGCAGGCAAGCACTCAATTCAAGCTTGTAAAGCAGGGGTCTTAATGTGGCATTAATGTTTTTAAACATAATAATTCTCTGTTTCCTCTCATGATTTTATGTTTTGATGTAGGTGGTATATAACAGAAGTTCATTAAGACTAGATTTCCTTAGGATAGGAGGAAAAATTCTGCTCTGGATGAGAGTGGGGAGCTTCTTATTAATTATATGGTCAAATGCTATTGCTTCTAATGGGAGGAGTGTGCAGGTATCAGAGAAAGAACAGGCTTGGATGTCACACGTTGAAGTATCTGGTCTGTCAGGAAGAACAACTATGGATTAAAAGGAATTTTTCAGCATTTTGTCTTGATGAAAGATGACAGTAATTGCTACCACATGTATTCCCTGGAACTGATTACAGTGTTGAGTGAGGAGATACACCCAGGTGCTGGTGAGAGTCACCTGGTCCCCCTGTGCTGCTGCCAGTTACACAGCTAGACACACCCAGGGACCACTCAAACCAGATGTTTTGGGTTACTGGCAACTATTCAGTATTAATGTATTTTTTTCGAGGATAATTTGATGAGGTGGCTGGGACTCCACAAAAGGACAAAAATGGCTTATTTTGAGTTCATTCCAGTGTCAGCCATGGAGTCTACCATTCCTCTGCCCTGATGCCCCAGGGTAGCCTAAAGAGAACATCACCCTGGAGTCTCCTTAAGGTGATGTGAGGGGGAGAAATAAATAAATGGTTACTGATGGACTGCTCAGCTATAACATTGATAGTTTCTTTTTCTGTGTGGTAACTCTACGACTCAAGCAGCATCAGTTGGAGAAAACCACCAAAATCCATTCTATCCACAGCTGATCTATTTCTCCCGGATCTACTAAGTCCTTGTGAGATATTACACCTTGTTACTACATAATGTCTCACAGGGTCTAGCAGAATCTTACATGTATGAATAGAATTGCCTCAAATAAGGACAATAATTAGGAAGTATTTCCTTATGACATCTAATTATCAGCAACAATCTCTTTTACTGTAGTGAATTAAGATTTTTATTAACTCTTGTGTTCTGTAATGAACAGGCAGCCAAAAATTAAATGGTAGATATGAGCAGGAGCTAGAAAAGTTTTGTTAGATTTTAGTATCAACAGATATCCCTTATTGCTGGACTGTAAGTGATGTGCTGAAATATTACACACCCACCCTCAGGTAAAATGAGGAAAAGAAAATCTTATAAGAAAGGCTCAGTAACTGAGAAATCTACAGCCTCAAGGATGGTTGAGCAGAGCTTACCTGTTAATTAAAGCTGACTCACACTGCCCTGCCAGTAAGGTGTCACATTTTTGAAAGTTCTTGGGCAGATGGGAGAAGAGGAATCCAGAAATATCTTTCAGCCATAGTGAGACTTTCCAGACAACTCCATTTGGCAAGGGACCTTCCAAGAGAAGCAAAGACCTAGTAATCCCACCCTGCTGCAAGAAAGCAGAGTCTGTAGGCACTGCAATGGGAAGGAAAAAGGTGCCCAAAGGCAATGGGTGGTCTGAAAAAGGCATTTGGTGGGAGGTATCCTTGTGGGCCTGTTTTCATCTGCAGTTTTTACCTATTTCCTTCTGCTTACCAGTGTGTGCCACATGTGCTCTTAGACTTTTTCACTTCCCAGAGCTGCTGTGTCTCTTGCCCATCAAAGATCTGCTTGTATGTATAACATTGCTTTCCTGTATTGCAAAAGTTTTACCCGTCATAGGGTATCCATCCCAGACGGCTGTTCTTCATGGCTGCTGCAAAAGTGCAGCATATGGTTAGCTGTGTTAGAGGCATTTTTACGTTTGATTTCTCTCCCTTTTCTTTATAACCATCTGTGGTTTTATTCAGAATAATTGGAATACAAAAAGCATCAACTGGTTAAACCTCAGTTCATATAAGAATTTTTAAAATTTTGTGTTACAGGAATGTTAAAAGCTTTTTTTTGTCCCCAAGGTATCAAGTACGAAATGTGTAGGCTGTCTTTTAAGGTAAATATACACATAATTTAACAAAGATGGCTTTTTAATAGCTGTGAGGTGATACAATAAACATTTCCCTATATTAAATACACAGAGATATGAAAGTAACTGAGGGTACTAATAAAACATTTTAAGCAAGGTTTTGAAAGATGGTTCTGAGAAGTTATTTGACCTTTATTTTAGGAAGTGATTTCTATGTCTTGTTGTTTATTTGAATTCAGTATTTAAAACACTATGCTCCAAATGCATATTGTTATTGTTGCTGCAACAGCCTAATGGCATATTAATGCTGTTATCCTTGTTTAGACAAGCATTTGTGTCTGTCAGTACACACATCATTCTTTACTCCTCTGCCTTTTTTCTGTTTGTGGCCAGAGACAGGCTGATGGGGAAGATGATAACACAGGCTGGCTGCTGCAAAACCCAGCAATTGCAGGCTGGATGCTGAGCAGGGCATGGCTGGGCTCAAATGCGGAGTTACATCATCCAGCTGGAAGCACTCCAAAATGCCCCAGCAAAAGGAGAAGGATCTGTCTCCAGGGAGGCTTTGGAGGGTATTCCAGGAACTCACTGATCAGTCATTCCTTCTCTCTCCAAGAGATGCATGCATACAGAGGTTATGTATGTATACACGCAGGCCAGCTGTCTGTGGTATCTCACCCCTGCAAACACAACAAGGTGAGTCTGCTAGTGGATAGCTGCAGGTGATAATTCATGGTGATCGGAACTGGAATGAATAGGAATAGTTGATCAGTGGGAAACTCATTGACCTCCACGTGTTCTCACCAGGTGTCTGCCCCCCACCTCCTTGCAGTCCTGAAGGAAGCAGAAGTTTGCTTTGCAGGTAGCAGTTTAACAGATTGAGATTTGTTTTGCCATGAGTAATTTTCAGCACTATCTTTTTAAAATGAAGTTGAGAGCAAAACTCCTCTGATATCAGTAGCTTTAGGGCTGGATTTTACGGGGAGAACAGTAAGAAGTAAATCTGTTTAATGCCATAACTTTCCATGTAGAAAATATGATCCATGCCTGGCTAATTAAATTCAGGAAACAGGAAAGAGAAAACCATCTAAACCTTGTGAAAAAATAAATAGCTACATTAATCATCTGGTGAGAGTCTGTAGAAAAGTAGAAAGCTGAGTTCTTACAGCAGACTTTCATGGTAAACACTAAGTGGCATATTCAATATTGAACTTCACTTCTTAGCAAACGAAACTTAAATTGTGCTACTTCTGGGAGCTACATCTGGAATGTTGTTAATACATGTTAGTTGAAATTCTATTATTTTTCCAACAAATGTGCGGAGTTGCTATACCAATAATCTAGCTATGGAAGATGCTACTTGCTGCATTCTTTTTGTCAATGATTATTTAATCTAGTTTTCAAAATAATTGCAGTGTATATTCCTAGGCCATGAATTTATATAGTGAAGGGATATTTACATTCCTAACACACAGTTTTTGCTCAGTGTAGAGGCAGAGCATCTTTAGAGAGATATTCAGAGCAAATTAAATAAGAATACCTATAATGTTATGAATTCATTTTTTATGTTTGTACATGCATTTTTTGTATGAATATCACTGCAAGCCTAATGCTTAAGAGATTGTTAGTAGTGGACTATCATTAATAGTGATCTGAGTTAACTACTAAATGTTTCACTCATAGATACATATATAATGTATTATACAATGCATTTCAGGTTGTTTCAGTTCTCCTGGTGATACTCTTCAGTACTTCCTTGTGCCTGTATTTAATCAATCCTACAAGTATTCAAACATGAAAGAGTTCTATCTTACCCTTTTCTCCTCATAGCTGATAAGTTCTAATTTGCAGTTGGTTGACAATACTTTTCTTTGTTACACAAAACATGCTATGAAGAAAAAGGAGAAGTAACCATGCTTTTTCCTCCTAATTTATCCATGATGTTTTAAAATTGAAATAGTCCAACAAATTCTATTAAAATATTAAAGTACAACACATTTTTTTTAGTTTTTTAATTTGTTTGTTTGGGTATTTTTTTACCTTATAGCTCATGGAATTAATAATGATCTCTTTTGTCAGAATAGGTCCTCTTTTTTTTTTTTTTTTTAAATACACACATATTTATGTGTATTTACTTCATCCGTATATACGCAGAATTAGAACAACTGAACTGCACCTTCATTTTGGGTGCAATTTACCATTAAGCTTAAAATGGTTTTCTGTCTCATGAAAATGAACAGAAAAAATGTCCTCTGTATCCAAAGATTATGCTATTTCTGTAAAGTAACCCATCCAATTTGTTTCTACATCTATAAGTGGGTCTTTCAATGTATTCTAAAATAACAAATCTCCTTTCGTTGGTATAACATGTTGGATATCAGTATGGAAACACTCATACTGAGCCCTGTGCTTGGCTTTAAGATTTCTGCAGCTAATCCAGTGCTGTCACAGACCTTAGTCTGCTAGCTACCAGCAGCAAGGCACTGCAGCTAAGCTTACAAAACTGGAGCCTACACGTAAATGAAGCAAGTGGATGCAATTGTGTTTCAAGCAGCTGGATAAGAAATACATTTCCTGACAAAACACTCCCTTTTTATTTCTAATTACCTATGAAATAAGCAATTGTGAAGAGCAGATATTTTTTTCCCAGGGCAAGAAGTCATTGTTAGAGCTGGGGAAGGAAATGTCTCATACCTTCCCACTAGTCTGCTGGTTTGAAAGTGTGTTTGCTGTAGAATGCACCAGGTAGCCAAAACAAGGAAATTAACACAAATCACATTGACCTTTCTTAAAGGAGAAATCGAGTGATTGATTTAGGTGCAGATTCAGAAGTTGTGGGTAGCTGGGATTGTGTGTTCTCCAGTTTCAGTAGGTGTTGAGGAAGCAGGTCCATAATTTTGTCTTTGTTTGACTTCCTCCGGAGCAGCCCATGTTCCTTTGGGAATTGCTGGCATCAGGGCTCTGTGTGCCCTTTGGCATGCAGACACACTTTGAAAGAAGGGCAGTATCTCTACTCCTTTGAGTTGCCAAGCCTGACAGTTGTTAAATATAGGCCTAGAAATAACCACAACAATTATGTTTTCCATTGGCAGCATTCACAAGGCCAGCATTTCTAGATAATCAACTACCTCCAAAGAGCAACCCAGCCACTGAAGTCAAACAGACAGGCAAAAAATTTTGCCAAATGCCAATTTGTGTAGATCCATGTCAAACAAACAAAAGTAATAAAAATATTTCCAAATTTCCAGTGTTTGAGCTTCTTCAGGGATTCAAATTGTTTGAAGCAAGTGAGATAAGCATAGCTAAAGAATCCAGCTCATGAACTGCAGCCCACCACAGAAAACACAGAATTGGGTTGGAAGGGACCTTAAATATAATCTAGTTCCAACCCCCCTGCCATGGGCAGGGACACCCTCCACTAGCCCAGGTTGCTCAAAGCCTCATCCAGCCTGGCCTTGAACCCCTCCAGGGATGGGGCATCCACAGCTTCTCTGGGCAACCTGTTCCTGGCTGCCTCATCACCCTCATGGTAAAAAATTTCTTCCTAATATCTAATCTAAATCTACCCTCTTCCAGCTTAAAACGGTTACCCCTTCTCCTCTCACTCCACTCCCTGATAAAGAGTCTCTCCCCATCTCTCCTGTAGCCCCCTTGAAGTACTGGAAGGCCTCTATAATGTCTTCCTGAAGCCTTCTCTCCTCCAGGCTGAACAACCCCAGCTCTCTCAGCCTGTCCTTGTACGGGAGGTGCTCCTACCATGCCCCATGGGAAAAGCTCTAGGTAAGCTATAAATTAAGGTCTTTGTGTTCTGCGGTTTTTTGTTGTTTTTTAAGAGACAAGACACTACTAAACTAACAGATCATTGTGTTAGCAGCAATCAATACACACAAAAAAACTCCAGATCACTGCCTTCAGGTGTGCTGGAAGGCAACCCACCTCAAAGGATCAGTTAAGTGGGCAACCTGCTCTTCATAGTCTCAGCCTGCTCTGCTGCACAGCTGGCAGAGCAGCGCGGAATGCTGCACAGACCCACAGGCAGAGCGGCCCTGCTGTCTTCAGCAGAAGTTTGCCCAAGATAAAAACATAGATAGTGACCTTTTCTTCTTTGAAGTCCCCAGACGCATGGCTAATTAGTATCAGGAATCCTCATGCATCCAAATCCTTTAAATACTGATCTTAAAATGTATTCCTCAACATCTCTTGATGTGGGTCTCTCTGTTGCATTACAGGGCCATTAAAATAGCTATGTGAAAACCATTAGAAATGTGATTTATTCAATGGATCTGTATTTGTCAGCAGGCAGACTCTAACAGGCCTCACATGTATTTTTCTTAGTGTGGCTTATCCAAATGATCTCCCATCCGAGTACTCCATCATTGCAGCCTTTGAGGTTGTGAAAGGCAGTCCATAGCTTGAGTGGGATTTATGGCAAGTCAGTGGTTCTGACAGTGAAGAGTGTGCCAGCATTTATGTCCTGACAGAAAGGCAGTCTCTGGGTCTTTTCTGTACCATGCCAGATTAAACGCTCGAGCTCAGGACAGTCAAGAATGCAAGGAAGCCTCTGGTGGTTCTTGGCACAAGGTAGCACTGAGCATGAAAGAAAATAATTCAAAATTATTGCTTGATTGTTAGAAGGTCCGTTCTATCCCAGTAAATGAGGAGAGCAACACTTGCAGAAATGGATGTATTTTGCCCCTGAAAGAACCAGCTCATTAAGTCTTCTGGTTTGGTAAGCGGCTCAGCCAGGTGGGTCACTCTTTGCTTCCTCCTGGTACCCAACGGTGCGTGATGCTGACTGGCTCGACCAGTGAGCCTCACTGGTGTGATCACTAGTGGGCTGTTTTCTGAGAGTTTATCCACCTTTTTTTACTAAATATCCTTTTTACAACTGCACATCTTTCCATCATCCCTGAAGTGAACTCTTCACTGTGTAATATCTTAAGGCACACCTTCTTTTTCATACAGTCTTTACATTTATTCTTTTCCCTTTTACTGAGAATTTTTAACACTCTTCAGGCAGATTTTTTTTTTTTCATGTTTATTGATCTTACAGAAATCAGAAAAAAAACCCCTGATCTTTAGCAGCAGAAGAATTGAGCTTTTAATTGTGGCAAACTTGGTTTTCTTCTTTCTTATTATGTAATTATGTCTCTTAAGAGCTATTTACAACTAGTCAGTATTTTTCTTGCTAATGGACTGGAACAGTATTATTTAACCAACACCTCTCTCTAGCGGTGACTGCAGGACTCAACAAGCAGGGAAGTTCTCAGGCTTGTGTGCTTTACACTGATGGGTCACACAATTCTGAGTAGTGGTGGCATCCTTTCTGTATGTAAAGGCAGTGCTGTGATTACTAAGCCTAGCTTTTGTGAAAGAGTTTAGTGTATTAATTTTAATATTTTTTTGTAGATCCTAGATGGAAGAAATTAAGAGAGAGAGAAACCAGTTAGACAAAAATTAGCTGGCATACTTTCAATACTAAGAGTGTTATTCCCGATAAAGCTACAGACAGTGAGTATTTGACCTAAAAATTTTGATTGCAAAAGAAAATTAATTTATTGGCAAAAAAAAAAGATTAAATCAGCAGAGATGTAAGTGCCTCCTAGGCAGTACTAGATTAGAAAACTCTGCAGCTTCTCCGCAGGATCTGAAATAATGCATGTGTGTATATCTGTGTGTGAAAGTACTGGTGCTGGGTAAAATGGAAGGATGAGGGAAATCAGCAGGCAGTGTCTGAGAGTGTGCAGAAACAGAGCTGTCACCAGGCTGATGGCCACGGCAGCTGCTGTGCTTGTGTGGTGACCAGCCATGGCCAGCAACAGA
This sequence comes from Pterocles gutturalis, assembly GCF_000699245.1. Lineage (NCBI taxonomy): Eukaryota > Metazoa > Chordata > Aves > Pterocliformes > Pteroclidae > Pterocles > Pterocles gutturalis. The sequence continues at coordinate 13,411 of NW_010145941.1, read as the reverse complement.
GCAGGGCTGGGGGTTTGTTTGGTGGGTTTGCTTGACTCATGTATTTGTTTACTAATTAGTGTCATACCGTGAGTAGTTAAAAGCAGTTCTTTTATGTGTCTCTCAGTCTTAAGGCAACTTGAAATCCACTGTAACGCAGATAAAGCCTGCCTGGAAGACTGCCGGGAGCTTCCCGATACAGCCCGGTTGTGCTCTCTTCCCGGCACTGTTGGCTTCCTCTGATGGCTATTTTTGCTGATGATTACTTAATATTCACTTTCCAGTTCCCCCTAACTGTATTGTCTAAGAACACACAGCTTTATCGACTGCACAGCTGAAATGAGATCATAAAGAGAAAGCACAAGCTCCAGGCTCCACTTGGCGTAAGAAGTGAGAGCATTTGGAAACTAAGATGTTTTTGTCAAAATGAAGAGGCTGATGTTCACAGCGTGTGCTGCTTCTGGAGGGGGCTCAGAAGGGGATTGTTAGCTGGGAACAGATCAGAGCTGCTGTGCCCATGAGCCAGGCTGGTGCTGTGTAGGTCACCTTCCGAGGGATGTGCAGGGTGTGTGGGGTGCCCAGCCAGCAGCAATAGAAGAGGTCCTGCTCTGTGTGGGAATTACAGGAGCCCCATAACATTCATGTGATTGCAGGCACAGTGTCTGCCAAGAGGCAGCTCTGCCATAGGACTTTATGGCCTTTCTAATGCACTCTGAGAAGGAGCAGCTTTGCAGTTCCTCACACAGCAAAATCAAAACCAAAGGCAGGACCAAGTCCTTTTCCTGTGAGCTGCTCGTTGAGAACCCCGCTGGCTGCCTGCACTTGGCACAGCTGGGGGCTGCTTTTCTCTCCACCTCCCTCTGCCTCCTCCCTGCCTGCCCAGGCTTCGTCCTGGAAATCTTTTTCCCAGATGCAGGGGAAGAAAAGTCCTGCCAGCTCTCCACTGCTTGTCCCTCCCCTGCCTGCAGAGTCACTGAAACTCATTATTTGCCAGCAGATTTGCCTTTGGATGGAAATCAGGACTTGGAAAATAAATAACGTCTTTGTTACCAGCATGGAGGAAGTGCTGAACTTGGTGTTGCTGGAAACACTGTCATGCCAGCATGCCAGCAGCAGACTGCAAGGACGTGGAGCTCTGGGCCACCAGGTAACCCTTAAACACAACTTGCTGTCCAAGAGGAGCTTTTCATGTCCACACGGAAGCGCTGCTGGTTCCCCTCCATACCTTGTTTTTCTTTTAATACAACTACCAAGGGCAAAAAGGACAGTCTGACAGTGTTACAAATATAGTAGCTATGTACTTCAGTTTCGATATTAGAACAAGGTATCATCCTTCTGTTACCAAGCCAGCTTTGAAGTGAGTAGGGTGGGATGCAGGGCAGCAATGCCGGGGGCGTGGGTGCTCTCCTCCAGCTGTGTTGGGCTCCAGTGACAGCGTGGTTTTGCTGCTCCCTTTAAGAATGGAAATCTGGTGGTCAGCAGAGTTTTTGGATTGCATGCACACTGCGATCCCACAACAAACTGCAGACAGTCTCCCACACCTCTCCTCTCTCTCTGTGAAAAAGCACCTGGGCTCTGGAAACTTGGCCTTGCGTAGGACCTGTTTGGCTCCTCTTGGGAGGGAGGAAGCAAGGGCCACGGCCTGTCGAGGGCTGCTGCTGGGGGATGTGAGATTTTAACCATTCTTTGAGACATCAGCATATACTTACAATCCTCTGGGGGAAAAAAAAATCCCAGTCTGAAGCTTTCTGGTGTCACCCTGAGTGAGCTGTCATCCTAGCAGCCAAACCTCAAAGTACATGGAGGAAGCTGAGAGGTTTTAATGATCGGTGTCATGGTAGGCTCTGCCCTGTTATATGACCTCATCTGTGCTGCGCTGTTACATTTTGCACACTTGTGATGCGAAGATTTTTCATGTTCAGCTGCCATGCTTGCCAGATGCTGTATCCTGCACTAGAAACGCTGATTTGTCAGCCCTGGGCGTTATCTTGGCTGTACACTGTTGCGGGAATCACTGCCGGGGTTAGTAACAGCAGCATCTTCTCTTTGCACATACCTCTGAGCCCTCTAGAATTGCACTGAACCACGGGGTAAGACTGCAATGTGTTCTGCCTCAGGGTGTAACTAGAAGGTGAATGGAAAGCACTGTGTTTCAGGGCTGTCATTTAAAAATATTCAATAATAAATTCACTTAACATGAAACAATACAATTATTTCTTGTTAGCAGAGTTCTGGGTGACCCAGAAGAATATGGAAATATCAGAGTTCTGGCACAATTGTATGCTTTTAGAAGATTTTTAGGTTTGTACAGTCCCTGATTAATTTTTTACTTGGTATTCTTCATAAAGACAGTATTGTTTTTCTTCGGGAAATAGCAGCTGTTTAAGCTGAAAAAGGTCTGAAAATTTTACATGTTGGATGGAATAGCTATTCTGTGTGCTTTCAAAGGTCAGACACACGCAAAACCAAGCAAGCTCAAAGTTCTTCTTGTACATTTTTATGGTAGCTTTTGAAGATAGTACCTTGAAAAGGAGCTATGTCACTTTTTAATCAAAATCTTTAAATGGATACTTTGGAAATACAAAAGCATGAGGGAGGAGAACGAACTTCTCTCACTGATAATATAAAGCTACATCCTTAGATACTTCCCTTGCATAGTTTCTTTAAAATCTACAGAACTATACAATATAATTTAGTGTAAGAAACTCAGACTGAAGCTTGAACTTATATAATTAGTTGGAAAATTATATGAAATCAGTAAAATATAAACCATTAATTTGGTTGACAGGCTGATTAATGCTACAGTATTTTCTGTGTGATGAACGAGTTTTTCTGTCAAAGGGGGCCAGCTCTTTGACCGTCGTCTCCCAGCCACACCTTTGTGTGTCTCCTGTAGTTTAAGTCTAGTATTAGAGTCTAGAGTATGTCTAACATAATGTCATCATCTTCAGTTATAAAAGAGACGTAAAATTGTTATCACTGAAAGCAACTGCTAGTATGAACGACTTTTTTCCCCTTTGTTGAGTATCTGGAAGACTTGGAAACAGAGGATAACCCAAAGCAAAAGGAGAGAAGGTTAATTTTATGACTTGTCTCCTACATGAAGCTTTGACATCACTCTTACTGTCATCTTTCCATGTCCCATTGGCTAATTCCAACAAAATGTGACTCATCTCAGAGTGAACAAGCTTTGTGAAATGGGATGAATAAATATTGAGAGGGGCTGGGGTCAGCGCTCCCTGTTTTGGGCAAGACAGAGAGAACTTGGGCTCTCTTCTTCCCAGCAGTGGCAGGCTGGTCAGGCCCTTCAGAGGTCGGGCCCAGCCGCAGCTTGTGCCATTTTTCCCCATGTGCTGAACTGTGTGGAAGCTGGTAGAAGATACTGAAGGAAAGTAAGCGCTGAATAGTTTATTGCAGTGGGGATATGTAAGGATCAGAGATCACAAAACATAATAAGCCACGCCTTCATTTGTTTTACAGCAAGTCTCCCTGCCACTGCAGGGGTCACTAATTACGATTTCAAAACTGAGAAACACATTTGAATAGTCCTATGGCAGGAAAAGCCTTGGTATGCAAATGGTGATGCCAATCACTCAAAAGACAGCTTTCTTCTCTCTGACTTAGTATTGATTTGGTGTTGCTGCAGAATTCTATAGAATGACACTTTTTGGGAGATGCCCTTTTTCCAATGACTTTCAGAAACCTGTTTCTGGTTACTCAAGGTTTTTGAACTATCTTTTGCTTTTCTGTCCCAGAGAAAGATAGACTAAAACTTTCTCTGTCTTTAGCTGCTGAATAATTTTTCATTCTTTCCCCCTATCAGCTGTAGCATATTGCTGGTTTACTCCAACCATGGCTGTGTTTTCTGTGTATGTGTGTGTTTGAATTTGAAAACTCCAGAGATACATAGAGGTATAGGAAAGTAGAGATATGTGAATTGCATTGAAGTCTCTACAGCAGTGTGCTACATTTCCTGGGGAAAAGTAACACATCTGTGTCTAATATCAATAGCTATTATTCAATATGTTAGGGAGATCAAGGAGAGACTGAGTTTATGGGAGTTCAGGGATCCCAAGCTATAATGTCTAAAACTTTATAGCAAAATGTATAATGCTCACTACAAAGCAATAATATATATTAAAATTTGATTACATCCTTACAGCAATACTCTAAGTATTTTAATATGTAATATAGTTATCATTAAATCCATACACAAAGAATAACTCTTAATTAAAGTAAATAATATCCAAGTTCATCCAGCCATATCCTCCTTCTTTCAACACCACATTTAGTGTAGTCAGAATTAAAAGACTTAAAAAACATTTATCTGGGACTTTTGACACCTGCAATCCAGTCAAAACTCCTGCAAAGTCACTGTATCTCTGCTGCTGTGATCTTGGATCACTTTGCATTGTACACGTGTCAGATGTGAAAAGCATCTGATTTAGATTGCATGGACAGATTCTGCACAGATCAGAGTCTGTCTGCACCCGCAGGTTTATGCTGCCTGTAAGGGCTTGGTTTACCCATGCAGGCAGTATGTATGTATGCACATATGTACACATACACACATACAGGCATACACATATGCAAGTGTGTTTCTGTCAGGAAGATCCTAGATAGAAATAGGGCAGCTCAAAATCCAGTGTGCTGTCAACCAACCTAATTCTAGTCAACAACATGATCACTGTCCATAACAGTGGAAGTAAAACATAACAACTACAGCACTCAGGGAACGCAGGATGTGGATGTAGCTACAGAGCAACACAGAGATATCTGAAGTTAATTCTGAAATTAAGAGTGACAGGTGAGTGGCTGCATGCAAGCTGACTGACTGCTTTTGTGGGGAAAAGCATCTGTTAGCTTGGAGGCAGCGCCGTATGACTGCGGTTTCCTCCTGTGAACCTGAGTTGTTAAATCTGTGCAGTGCAACACTGTGCCAAGTGGATTTACCAGCTTGCATCTATGCTTATTCAAGAGTTTCTGCCCCGGAATTGTGTGGTTCTCCCCTGCAATGGGCTCTGATCCTCTCAGTGGGGTGGGGAGTTAGAGACCAGGGCCTGAGCACACATCTTCCCTGAGACACTGCTCTTAGCAGTACATGTGAACTGCTGATGATTGTTTCCTACTTCTGTTATAGTCTCACATTTTGAGTATCTAATTGCAATTTTAATTACTGCAGTTGATGAAAGTGTGATGTCCAATGAAGGTTTGAATGGGGTTGGTGGTTTACCCCCTTAAGTACTTACCATAACAATGATTAAAGCACAGATTAGCATTACTTTCTTTGTTACATTTTTTCCAACTATTAGTTATTTTTGCTGCTAAGCAAAGTATTCAAAAAGTATGCAGTAGTCCTCCCTTTACTTTCAAAAGTTTTTTAAACACCGTGTTTACCAAATGAGGTGCATGAAGTTGGTCAGAACATGTTGCAGAAACTTGAGAGATCAGTGGCAGAAAGTCCCAATGGATGATCACAAAGCTTTCTTCTGGTACTGCAGCATATTCCCCCCTCTCCTTTCCAAATCTGCATGTATTTCACAAATTTTACAAAGTTAGGAACTTCTCACTGTTCAGTAGTTCCTAAAATATATAATTTGGCTGGTAAGATTAAGTAGCGTATTGCGTAGTCCCTCACTGGCTTACCACTGTTGCTTGCATCTTTGCTGAGTGCTCCCTCAAGGATAGATTTTAGAATCAAAATCTGAATTCTTCATTTTGATTTAAATTTTTGTATTCTTTCAAATAGAAGACAATGCAGCCCCACCAAATTCTGTATACAGCTTAGCAACCAGAGACCAAGGCTGATTGTCCTTATTTACTAGCTAACTCTCTTAATATCTATAGGGCATCCCCCTTTTTAACACTTTGTACAAATCTGGCGCAAAGTTGGCTTCCTCCAAAGGGCACTGGGACCGGGAAAGGCTGAGAGGAGGACAGGGAGGGGATGGATTTGAAACGAGGATCTGGCTGTCACAGCGGCAGAAGTTAGACCCTCCTATGGATTCTGTGGCACTCTTCTATTTCATTCTGTTGTGGTCATCCAAAGGAGAAAAGCTGCTGAAGAGTTTCGTTGCTCCATTTGTCTTTTCAGGAGGGCAACAGACCTGCAACATTTTCCATGGCTAAGGCTGGAGCTGTGCCGGTGGAAGGAGGATTTCTTGCCTATCATAAGCAGAAATACACAAAGGAGGAAGGCTTCACTGGCCTGCTGGCAGTATCACCTCTTCTGTATGGCCGAAAATTACTTATGAAATAATTAGAATAGAAATCGGTATGTACCCACAGAACTCTGGGTGATGAAGAAAGGGTGTATATCCATGCTAAAGATGTGCAAACGCTAAGAAAGCCTGGAAACAGCATCTTTCAATGACTATATCTAGCTTTGCACAGTCTTTAAGGCTTTTTCCTCAGACCCAACTTTTCCTTATTTGATTATGAATTAAATGCTTCTCTTAAGCAAAAGTAATTTTGACAGCTTTTGAAAGAGCAGGAAAAGAAGACAAAGTATTCTCTGTTGTTAAAGCAAATTGGAAAGCAATTCAGAACATGTAGATTATTTTATTCTTGAGTCTACAGTCTCCGTGACAGAAGACCAATAGTTCTTACCAGTGAAGCTCTGATTCATCCTGATGGAAAATCCAGGAGTAACTGCATCTTTACTTCCACCTGTATTTCAAGATTGTAAACAGGATCATAAACAAGCTATGCATCCTTCTGATCAGCAAATAAGTTCTGGTTGCTTTTCCCCTAGTTTTTAAAAGCTGCAGTTTGCCACTGTACATTGCACTGGGAAACCCTTGTTTATTGCTCATGGCAGAGGGTTGCAGATCTGCAAAGGCTCCGGATTGATTCAGCTCCTGTGGCAGCTTGAGGAAGAACTAATTTGCACCTGTCATCTGCTTGTTGCTCATTTTTCTTGAACAGATGGTCACATTTCTTTAGGGTTTTTAAACATGACAAAAGTGACATAACTGGGAGATGTTTCACTCCGTGATCTGTGTAGGACTGTCTGTTCCGTAAGTCTGGTTTATTTTCACGGAAGGCATACATTGGTGTATGCTTTTTCTTTTACTCTGGATTTGAATTTTCAGTGGATCTTAGCATAGGTGTACATGCACAAACAGATACAGAATAACTAGTTGTCTGGTTGGGATCTTTGTGGACCTGGCTAACGTCATACTCTAGGTGGGGAGGTGGCCACTGGCTTCCAAAAGAGCTCTTGGGGACGACTCTTCTTAGAGCTGAATGTGCTCTAGGACAAACGGAGACATGAGTGGAGAGAAGCAAATGCTGATGTTGTTTGCATGCTGACTGGCACTGTGAAATGGAACACCAAAGACACTGCAACAAACACACATCAAAAGGTGCTGAAATTGAACTTTCTTGTTTTCCTCCTTTGGTAACTGGTGGTCACAGAAGTGAGACAGATTCCTAAATATGAACCTGAACAGGGAGCATCTGGTCCAAAAGAAACGGCAGCAATTCCTGGAAGTCCAGGACTTACAAGTCTCCCAGGGGTAGTTGTGAGTTTAAATTGTTACTAATTACACGCAATCAAGTGTCAGTTTTTGCAATCAGCATGAATGGATGTGAGACTTAGGATTTAGCTTAACATGGATAGCCATCAAGCAGCTAAGAAATATAACTATAATAATTTTCCTTTCCTGCTTTCTGCAGGGTTATGCAGGATGCCATGGACAGAAGGCACTGAGAGAGACAGTTTCACATGAGGCTTTGCTTTAAATTGAGGATTAGACAATTATTTGATTTTTTATTACAGTGCAGTCCACACAGGGCAACTAGGGTTAAAGTGGAAAGGGAATGTATTTCAGAGGTAAACAGATATGGAAAACAAATTAGCAGCTACTTGGAAACATATCCAAATTCTAAATGTGAATGGGTGTGGCTGCAGGAAGAGAAAAAAACATAAAATAAAGAAGACAATATTGAAGATTTTTTTGTTTTAATTCTCTATTCTGAGGGACAAGTCTTTCAGTGCTGCTGTGATTGCTTTGCATGCTTGATGAACAACCTGTACCACAATGTGTGTGCTCTAGCGTACATTCTGCTGCAAATACAGTGCTCCCTGGAGCATGGAAAAGCTGTCTGTGCTCACTGACACTGCTCTTAAAGGTGTCTGGCTAAAAGCAGGTCAGTGCTGCTGGCTGGATGTGAGGTCCTACAGAGCTCCTACACCCACCACTAGTCATTCCCAGCTCCTTTAGGGTGTTAAATACTTCTCTGGAGCAGAAATGGTACACATACACCAGGGCTGTGATTTGTTCCTGGCTCTTTTATCCTCCCCCCCCAGCAGAGGGGAAACCTTCTGACTCCTCTCACTGTAGGAATCAAGCAGAACCTGGCTGTAAATCACTGGAAAACTTCTTTTACTGTTTGCCTTCCAATGATGAGAAGTGAACAGAGGTTCAGACAGCTTCAGTCTGCTGCACTTTAAAAATGTTTTTTTTCTTCCAAAACACCTGGTAATTGCACGAGTAACATGCTGTTGGCACAGACCACCTGTGCCATGCTGTCAGTATGCACGCATATGCAGGCAGCGGGCTTCTGGTGTTTTTGTCAGTGCAGTAAGGCAAGGCTCAAAGTGTAAGATGAAAACTGACATACCTGTAACACCCTCATTTACAGTGTAAATTTTTTGCCAGAGGCTGAATGATACCTCTGGGTTCTGACTAATACAATCCTGAATATAATGGTCTGTTTAATTCCATTTGTAGTCCACTAATGCCATCCTCCACATCTGTTCTTTGAAATGCCATAGCCTAACAACTATGGACAAGAACTCAAGAATTCTTCATCTCTGCCACTCAACTATGAATTAAGAATAAATTTGGGTAAGAAGCAGAGAAGTTGAAAAGTCCTTGATTGTCCTGGCAGCAACTGTAAACATCAGTGTGTTATCAGCCTTCTTCTCAGCACAAATCCAAAACACAGCCTCACACTAGCTACTGTGAAGAAAGTTAAGTCCATCCCAGCCAAAATCAAGATGTGAGTAACTGGGTTTTGAAATTAGATGTAATATCAACATTTATATTTTAATTTACAGGGACAAAAAGGTTTTGAAGGAACTGTAAGTAAAGAAATGTTTTTGATCCATTTGTTCCTTTCTCCGTACTCCTGTTGCATTCGTCTAACCTGAACTCCTTGTAAAAACAATCGAATAAAGCCAGGAAGAGCTCAATAACTGTTCCGATGGTGTTATGGCAAGCCATAATATACAAAGTGCTACTAAAAGGGAGTTATTTCTTTAGGAAAAAAGAAAAAAGCACTTTAGATGAGTATGCATATATGAACAGTTAATTTCACTGTTTAGGTAATGCAGCTTTTGTACCCTTATATACTCAAAGAAAGTGGTTTAGTGTTTTCAGCTCTGTTCATTTCTCAGTTCTCCAGAGCAGCTGTGGGCCACAAACTCCTCCTGCACATCCTTGGCAAGGCCATGTCTGCAAAGCTGTCCACAGGACCCTGCCCCAGCAGCCCCTCCTGGGGGTGGGTAGCTGGGAGAGGAACACAGTATGTATTGAGGCAGGGCGGGAGGTATTTTGGGGAAGTTTTATAGTCTAGAATGTGGGACTAGAAAGCAGAAAATCTGTTAACATTCCTGATTATCATGTATCAGACACAATCCAGCAAATTATGGCTTTAGTTGAATTATTACCAATTCTTGGCTTCCCTTTCCTTATTTATAAGATGAAGTTTATATGATATGTTCCTATGGATGTTCACATGAGGTACAATATAAAAGTGCAGAATGGCTGCTTTCTCCCAGCTCTTCCATAAAGTAATTTTTTTACTCTGAGTTACAGCTGTAAGGAAAGTACTTACGTACAGGAGGATATGTACATAATCAATGCAATATTCTTATATCTCCATAAGGACCAATCTATCTCTGTCTCTACTTTGTATTTGTTGATTGGAGTTTGTGCTTATTTGAATTATTAATTTCTGACTTTCTCTCTCTCTCTCTTCTTTACTGTCTATCACATACAGCATATCAAAGCTCTTCTTCCTGTTGGTCTTTGAAAACCTGCCCAGCGTCATTGCTGTGATTGTGCTGCGGAACAAACTAGCAAACATGAAAGAAAAGGTCATTCCTTGATTGCAAGGTGCACCAAACGTCCTCCACTCTCCCCAGCATCTTCTGCTACATAACAACAGAAGAATATACGGTTCATGCTTGTTAATGTAACATGGGTGTATGAGGTCTGGAGAAACAGGACCCTGGGGTTCTGGAAGGGTTAAGGCTCATACAGCGGAGAACCTTCTTCATTCACTGTTTTGGCTGCCAAACCTGTTGCTGTGGAAATGATAGCTGAGATACCGCGTTTTTTAGATCTGTCTTCCAGCTTGAGTTAAGGTTTTCCCTGATGAATCATAAACTTGAAGCTACCGGACAAAGGGAAATGGGGGTTTAATCCTTTTAAGCCACTAGCAGACATCTCTCTGTTCTGGTCTTATTAGCATCCCTCTCTGCAGCGATAGGAAGCTGGGAATAACAACCATTCCCAAACTTTCCCCTTGGGGATGCAAGGCAAACTGGAGACACATGTCTGTAAGTGACAGGAGACTGAGTTATGAGCATTTGGAGCAAACGGGCAGGAAGGATCAGCTGGTTCAGGAAGGTACAGGAGGTGATGGGCTGTTGGTGAGTGCAGGGGGTTTAAAGCTGCTTTAACAAAACAGGTGAGGATATGTCAGTGTTTTTCCAGAGTTGTCTGTTTTGGAGATTTTTATTTCTGGGTCAAGCAGAAGTCAGAGAAGCAACTAATAAAAGCGTAGTCTGCTCTGAACTGCTGTGTGTGTGCTAGCACTGCCCACGACCGAGTGCCATTTGTTCCAGGAATAATGTGTTTCATTATGTTAACCTCACCTCAGCAATGCTGCAGGAGCAGTTCCTTCCTCTTCGGAGGCAGAAGTTACAGATGAGTCAAACTGACTGATGTGATAATCAGCTGAAGAAAATAAGATTAAAAAATTATTTGTTAACATGGATGCACCACATGCCTTGAAGGTGTGCAGTATAACCACAGTCTTCTGTTAGACGATCACAACCTGTTCAACTGACCGATGATAAACAGCTAGTGAAAATAAAGCTTCATTAAGTGATTCAGCTTTTGAATATAAATGTATGTAAACACAAAGAAGGATATGCAATGTGATCAGAGCTTTATCAAAGATTTCTTCTAAAAAGGCTGTCCTCTATTATTTGTTTGGGAGAATGAGAGTAAGAGCGATATGCACTTATACTTTAATAGTAGCCTTAACATCTCCGTTTTGCCCATTGTAGTGAAGAAAAGTTCAGCCCCCAGACTGGCCTCTGTCTGAATGTGAAATGGGTGGATATATGAGAGACTTATAATAAGCTTGCTTGTGAGTCCTAGTCCTGTAAACACAATATTTTTCACACAACAACTGTTATGGTTGGTCACACTCAAATATTTGCTGAGCTAGGTGATGATTTTAGAGCCTGACCTTGTTCAGAGTCTTCTGTAATGCTTTCCCTTTTTACATCTATTATTTGTGGTGGAAGGTAAAGTAAAAGGTAGGATTGTTCCATTGATTTATATGAGTTTTAGTAAGTTTTGAGAAGACTTTTAGATGGAAGATGAATTTAATTTCAATTTTAACACAAAAAGTCCTTCACAATAATATATTCAATGTTGGAAAGTAAAATTTTGCAATGTTAGGAAAAGCCCAATTCAAACCTGATATTATCTTTTATAGTACAGCTTTGCTTCAGTTAATTGCTCAAAGCACAGAATAGATAATGCTGCCTTAGGAACAGCTTTTAGATCTTTTGTTGACTTCAGTATGTGGCTCTAGGTGTTCTTATTTGTTGATATTTGATCTGCTGTTAGAAAAAAAATCATTTACCTTCAGAAGGCCTTTTATCAGACAGTTGTTGCTCTCTGTTTCACAAAGATTAGTTTTATCTGACATTACATTGTATGGCAAAGAAATATTTTAATCTCTCCTTCACAGATGTGAAACTGAGGCATAAAAAGACCATGGTGGGGGAAAAAAAAGCCACTACAATAGTATTAAAAAACACAGCAAACTCCTGAAATGTATGTTCCAGAGTAATTCGCTTTATACAACCCATTATCCCTGTTCTGCCGATCAGACCTTCCATCTGATACTCACCCTAGAAAGCTCACACTTGGTGGCTGCTCACAGAGACCCTGGTGTTCGCTGCCTGCTCAGAATCACACAGACAAGGATGTGCTTTCTAGGACATCTTTTAAAACAAGCCCTAAGGGGAGTTTTCATATGAGCCATCCACTGGGTGGCAGGAGTAGATCAGAAAAATCTTACTCAAGCATAAAGAACGGAAGAGGGATGTATAAATCTAGCCACTATGTAAGCTATTCTGTTACAGCACTATATGAATCTTCTACCTGTGCTGGACATATTTGAAAATAGCATATCTCATGAGATAATAAATTGGAAAGGCTTTTTTCACTTTAAAAGATAAGGTATTTATACAGTACGCTTCCCATGGGCATGTGCATCCTGTTGCAACAAGTGAACATCATTCCTCTTTGGAAAATAATTTGAAAATTATTGAAATAAATAACGTCTCACTGTAAAGCTCCAAAATCCTAAAACTGACTCAAGAGGTCCTGAGGGTTTAAAAGAACATGCTATTTTGGTTCCCCTCCTGTTTTTTATTTGTTTGTTTGTTTTAAATGCCTTCTCTACAATATGTGTCAGTAAGAAATATAACTAGTGTTGTCACTGCTTCAGACTTTTTTACAGTGGATTTGGCCTTGTTGCTAAAATTTGTCCTTTACATCTGCCTGTTCCTCTGCCCTCCAAACAGCCCTCCTTCAAAATTCCCTCATTCCTCTTCTCTGCTCTTTCTGGCACTCCTGGCTTCTTGCACTGTCTGGGCAGGGCAAAGATGCAGTAACCAGTATGGTTAGTCCCCATGAATATTTTTGTCCTATTAAACTCAGTGTCCAAGAACGCCTTTATTATTTGTTTTATTATTCTGAGGCTGTGAGGACTGTGGCTCTTTGAAAGACATACCACCTAGCAGGTGGGCAGAGCATGTGGTGGAATGGGTTGAGCTCAGCATCTGGAGGATTATAACTGTGTGTACAGTGATTGATCTGGAATGCTTTTAATTTACAGGGGTAGTTCCCAATAGTGTATTTCTAACATTCTTTCTTTAGAGGATGATGAATGCCAAGTTGTAATAACTAAAATGAGGTCAGCTATATCAGGCCCAAGTTATTTGACAGCACACTTTGAAATCTCTGCAATGAATTGGATGAAAGAAACAAACTGTTGAATCTTGTTCTGGCATGACTCTTACTCCCTTTTAAAAAATAATTATGGCAGTATTATTCCACTTTGAATGTCACTCCTAGATGTACAAAACACAGAATCACAGAATCACAGAATG